>NC_054542.1:44087911-44287911 GCF_017654505.1 Polyodon spathula | reverse complement strand
CTGAGGTATTTTTCTTTGCCAGTTCATTTTTTAGCTCAATATAGATTTTTCTCAACGCTTCATAGATTTGCAATGTACAACAGCAGATTTGTAATGTGTACTTTTACAGCTTAGAGTCAACCTTCAATCAATCATAAATCTAACCCATATTTTTATAATCTGTGCTTAGGAAACTCCAACTATATGATAGTACATTATTTAAAATGTTGCCATAAATCTATGGAGATTAGCATTTAAGACAATGTGATAAATAGTTCAATACAAACTTTTATTCATATGCTGTAATCTGTAATCTGTATGCTGCAAATTAATTAAGGCATTCTGGGTATAGAAAGTAGATGGATCTCAGTGAATTCACACAAACATGCAATATTCCACAATCATGCAAAATAAGTGAAATTCTGAAAAGGAAATCTCATTATCTTAATAACAAAATGTGTAGCAGGATTTGAAGCTGTCACTAAATGTATCTGAGTTATTTGCTCTGCATATCAAAATTTTAGCTTTAGTTAGTCATCAGATTTCTATGCATATATGCAAACCTTGTGGGCATAATCACTTTGCTACTATCTGCATGAGGGGAAGGACTGCTTTGTGCCGTTTGTGCAGATCAGGAATTAAACATATACTGAAAATGTCCTGTAGAAGTTCTATAAAGCACTACTGTGCAAGCATGAAAACCCTGTTGTTTGCAATAAAAAAATAAAAAAAGACAGGAAGTATCAGTTTCCTACTCCTGGCAAAGTAAAAATACCAATTAAAAGGTTTACAGATGGAAACAAAAGGGGCTCCCGTCTGTAGATGAATGTTCAACTGTAACCTGACTTCCAGCTTCTTTGCTAGGTTTAAATTCTTCCCTTTCTATGTTAGGAAGTATTAACTACATGATTGTAAGTGTAGATCAGGGCAGGGTATAATTTCAAGGCTGGTTTTGTGTCTGTTGTCCAAGACAATTACACAGGAAGTGCTCTGTAATGCCAGCAAGTTCAGGTGTTTCACAGCCTCATTAAACATTTGCCTTTTGCACAGGATTAAGTGACAGTTCTGATGCTCTGCTGTCTGGTTAATCTGCAGATAAATGCTAGTGAATATAGATTACAGTTTGTTTCATTGTAGTGTGCATTTGTTTTTAAACACTCTTATATTATTAATTGCACATTAACTGGTTTATGCACAGGTCATTATCTGGAAAGAGCTGGTACAGAACAAAAGGTCCAAAGTGTTCGTGACTTCATATAACAAACAGAGAACAGGTAAAACATTTTCTTTCTGATGGCCATTAATCCCCAGGAAATGCCACGGGTCTAACTTGTTATTGCTTAAATGAACTGGATAGCATCCACTATTTTCCACAGTTACTTCACTAGTTGATACAGCTTAAAATGTGATCTTTAGTCAGACCAGACGCAGTTGCAATATTATCTATTTTTTGAGTAGACTGAAAAAATTGAAATCCAAACAGGGAAAGTAAAATGGCTGGTATCATCATGTTGTGAAAGATCCAGAACCATATTTAATGTGTGTCATTTGACATTGGTCCAAGAACTAACTATAATATGCGGAACATGTACTGTACAGTATGCTTAATAAGCAGTTGCAATGATGTGCCACAGGTCTCATCATATATAGTAGGAAAATATATTTGAATAAACTGCAGTATTTATGAATATGTTTGGAATGGATACAAAGTCACAATGTACTGGAGCAATGTACAGTGGCTTAGTTTAGACATTACATATTACAAGCAGTCATTTCTAGTTAAAATAAAAGGATTTCCACTGTACAAGCTGCTATTGCCCTCTTAACTTGTACAATACTGTAAGTTAGTCTGGGAGATTTCTTATAACTGTCAGGTGGTGGGAGGGTGATTGAGTTTTTTTTAGACTTGGGCTGTCTGTAAAATATAAGATAACTTTAGCTTATACTGTACACCAGGGATCTCCAACCCCGGTCCTAGAGAGCCCCAATCCTGCAGGTTTTATAGGTGTCTTTACATCATCAGTGGCTGAAGATCTGGAAGACAAGTTAATCTTGTCTAATTAAGCCAATAATTTGTTTCAGTTATGTAACTCTCAGTTGAAACGAAAACCTGAAGACCCTGTAGCTCTCCAGGACCAGGGCTGGAGACCCCTGCTGTACACTGTCTATGAACACCTTTTCTTGCTTAAAAGTTTGTAAAGATGTTATACTTGGGAAATCCAGTAATTTATATTGTTTTTATACAATCATAATAGTTAATACAGTACAATATTGTAGATGGAGGCACTACTGAAGTTTGGGTTCATGGAAAAGTTAACTAGAGTTCATGATGTCATAGATATGATCCTAATAATGCTGCTGGACTCAGTATGACATGACATATTTGAAATGCTTCTATCGACTACTGTATATATATGTTTTTTTTTTTTTTTTTTGATAAATGCAGTCACGTGCAATAGCAAGCCCTTTGCTTCCTTTATTCTATAAAACTATTTCAATATTGTCACCCTTTTGGTGTGCACATGAAATTATTGGCAGAATAAAAATACTTTCCAAACCACAATTAGAATTTTTGAACAACAAATATTATGAATGTTGGTAAATGTTGAAAATGCAGCTTGTGAAACTTTTGATCCCTTACTTAAATATAAATCAGCTGTCATCGCAGACCAAGGACAAACAACATATTAAGTTGAGCAGGTTCACAGGCATCCAAAGTGGTAAGAAATACTAAAGCCACTGGACATGAGAGTAGTAGATTTCTATTTGTGCCAGGTTTGTGCCATGTTCTTAGCCAAGCTACATTGTGTTAGCACTGCCCGAGTCCACTGAGACCAGTGAAAGGATGCATTGAATGTAGCTCTTTTATAAGCTCTGGGGGAGAAGAGAAAGGACATGGTAAAGTTTTTTTTTTTTTTTTTTTTTTTATTGACCTTGCTCCAAATCCACTGTGTCTAACTAGGAAATTGTTCCTTCAGATGAAAGCCAAAAAGTATCTACACATTAGTTTGGCTGAGGCAGCAAAACCATTCAGAAAACAACAGCTTGGCAAATTGATGTAAATTAAAACAAAAATAACCCTAACACAAATTCACAGCAGTACTTCTGCAGACGTTTTAAGTAAGTTAAGTATTTTGGACATAGTAAGTTTTAAATGCAGTACTGCTGTAAAGTTAGTGGGCTCGATTGAATGATCTAAAAGTTGGTGGGTATAATACAGCCACTGAAAAGAAGGGACATTTGTGAAAAACAACATCTAGATGACAGGTAGCTAATTGCTATAGATTTGCTCCGACATTTTTTGATATTCAATACAGGATGCTGGTTTATCATATTTTCTAGACACCAGCACATCCTTCCCTGTGGTTCCAAAAAAGTTACATGGACTACATCTAATTTGTATACCCCAGTGGTCTTGATATTAAGCACATACATTGGTATACTAGTAAACGGATGCTGAAGATGGATTGAAACACAATATTCACCTTTTTAAAGTTAATAGAAAATGGAATTTGCTGTTTGCTTGCGCTCTGAATAGATTCTTTAACATGCAGCTCACCAAATGAATAGTATCAGTGGGGTATGTTTTTGTGTAATTATGTCATTCATGGAAGCGAAATCTCACCACTGCTGTAGACGAGTTGAATATCTGTTGAAGGACTGTGTATAAAGACTTGGCTTGGTTCAATAAGAATGATTCAGAAATTGAAATAATAGACCTTTGGGATAAGTTTATTCAGTGCATCCCTCCTATTTCCACTTTTCAACTGTGCTTCGTGATTGAGCCAGACCATTATGCCTGAATATTTACCCCAGTTACCTCAATATTTTCTTGTAGGTGCCACTATTCTTTTTTATTTCCTTTTTGTTTTAGTCACATAAAGTTTGTTCACATTAAGGATATATTTTTGGAATACTAAAACTGCTGAATGACACATACAGTTGGTTTAAGTTAAATGAATGATGTGGTGAGTTGTAAATAACTCAATAATGATATTATGTTTGGGAATACATAAACTGCTTATTGACTGCACACAGTTGGTATTTACTATACAAATTGGTATACAGTTTGCACATACTAAATTGCTGATAACGTAAACCAGCTGAGTGATTGTATTAAGTCAGTGAACACTGTAATGCTGAATTGTTCATTGTTTGATTGCACGTAATTCTTCTTTTTGTGAATAACAACTCAAAAAAATGATTTTAAATGTGTGTTAGTGAAAGTAAATAATTGTTTGCAGCACATAGATAATTCAATACATTACACTGGACTGTCAAGGATCATCTATGCAAAACAATCCGTATCTTTTGCACCTATAAACACATTAACTTAAATGTGAAATATAGTACAAGGATATGTTTGTTTATAATGCACATAAAACAGACACATGTGTCATAATACACCACTGTTTTATAAAGGTGTTCTTGGCAACATTGCAAAAAATTGACAATGCACTTTTTTTTTTTTTTTTTACTTTTATCCCCATCAAAATTATACAAGGGTCAGTTTAGAAAAGCTCAGACAACAGCATTGTTAACGTTAGTGAGGGGCTTTTTTTAGCTTGTACAAACTCCTAAAATATCATGCTATCCCGGTCAACACTGAAGCAACAGGGATTACAAGACATCAAACTGCAAGAAGTCAGCTTCCCTTTGAAGTACTAATTGACTGTCTGTATCAATCAGCAGCTAATCCTGTTCCTGCAAGAACCAGGGTGGCCAGAGTAAATGAGCTGGGCCTGTCTCTGGCCTTTGCCCTAAATCACATTAAACTAATGTGCATGAAAGAGTTGCTATTTTTGATGGAACTATCATTAATGCATGTTCTACAGTGCAAATGTAGCAGGTTGCCAGCATTCTGGGTAATTGATGTATTTGTTTTATAAGATTGAAACACTAATGTCCATGAAACCCATGCCCCCCAGTCATGTGATAACACAAGGACATCAGGATGATATTCATTAGTTTTAGGTTAATCAACTGGAACTCTGTTAGGTTAGCCCTCCTACCAAAATCATTGCATTCTTAGGATGCAAACACCTTCAAGCCTGCCTAAGTACAAACTGTGAGTTTCAGCCCACCCTGTATGCTAGTGAAAACTGTATTAAATAGCTACAATTATCCATAAGAACATAAGAACATAAGAAAGTTTACAAACGAGAGGAGGCCATTCGGCCCATTTTGCTCGTTTGGTTGTTAGTAGCTTATCGATCCCAGAATCTCATCAAGCAGCTTCTTGAAGGATCCCAGGGTGTCAGCTTCAACAACATTACTGGGGAGTTGATTCCACACCCTCACAATTCTCTGTGTAAAAAAGTGCCTCCTATTTTCTGTTCTGAATGCCCCTTTGTCTAATCTCCATTTGTGACCCCTGGTCCTTGTTTCTTTTTTCAGGCTGAAAAATTCCCTTGGGTCGACACTGTCAATATCTTTTAGAATTTTGAATGCTTGAATTAGGCCGCCACGTAGCCTTCTTTGTTCAAGACTGAACAGATTCAATTATTTTAGCCTGTCTGCATATGACATGCCTTTTAAGCCCAGAATAATTCTGGTCGCTCTTTTTTGCACTCTTTCTAGAGCAGCAATATCTTTTTTATAGTGAGGTGACCAGAACTGCACACAATACTCAAGATGAGGTCTTACTAGTGCATTGTACAGTTTTAACATTACTTCCCTTGATTTAAATTCAACACTTTTCACAATGTATCCGAGCATCTTGTTAGCCTTTTTTTATACCTTCCCCACATTGTCTAGATGAAGACATTTCTGAGTTAACAAAAACTCTTAGGTCTTTTTCATAGATTCCTTCTCCAATTTCAGTATCTCCCATATGATATTTATAATGTACATTTTTATTTCCTGCGTGCAGTACCTTACACTTTTCTCTATTAAATGTCATTTGCCATGTGTCTGCCCAGTTCTGAATCTTGTCTAGATCATTTTGAATGACCTTTGCTGCTGCAACAGTGTTTGCCACTCCTCCTACTTTTGTGTCGTCTGCAAATTTAACAAGTTTGCTTACTATACCAGAATCTAAATCATTAATGTAGATTAGGAATAGCAGAGGACCTAGTACTGATCCCTGTGGTACACCACTGGTTACCACACTCCATTCTGAGGTTTTTCCTCTAATCAGTACTTTCTGTTTTCTACATGTTAACCACTCCCTAATCCATGTACATGTGTTTCCTTGAATCCCAATTGCTTTCAGTTTGAGAATTAATCTTTTGTGTGGGACTTACATATGAAATGTTCACCACTGGGCATCTTTCAAAGGACATATCACATACAATATGATAAACCTAATATCACTTACAATAGTATAACCCTAATATCACATACAATATTATAAACCTAATGTCACATACAATATTATAAACCTAATATCACATACAATATTATAAACCTAATAAAACATACAATATTATAACCTTAATAGAACATACAATATTATAAACCTAATAGAACATTGGACACTTCCACTACCAATTAAGATACCCGTTAAATGTGAACTAAAAGCTTCATCACTTTGATTAAACGCTAATGTAGTGGCCTAAATGTCTTTGAAACTCAAAGCAATGATATTGTGATAGAAAGTTAAGAGTCCTGATACAGGAGATTTTATTGAACGACATTAGTTGAAATAGTAATGTGTTTATTATTTTCCCCTGCCACCCTGTTTACGTAATTATTTTTATTTTTTTTACTCAGTACTGCATACAACAATTATTATTATTTTTTTTATTATTATTTAATTTTTGGATGTTTGAACCTTCATTTGGTGATAGCTAGGTCCAATTTTATAAAATGAAATAAAAACATACAAGCAGGCAGGCAGATCGAGGCAATCCACACACAGGCGGAGGGCCGGCACGAACCCAGGCCTGCTCACACTAAAGCATAGCGCTGATACCGCTGTACAAAAGAGCCGGCTCCTTTGCAAGGAACGTACAATGAACTACACCCAGGTCATATATATATATATAAAGCTTACAAGAGGAACATTGATTCATATATGTATTGGTTAACACAAAACAGGTTTTGCTTTGCTGGTGGTCTGATCATAATCATTCTCTTGCTTCAGTAAACTTGTTAATTTATACCACTTGATGTCTTTCTAACTCAAGCAGCAAGAAGTGTGTGGTTATCTAAAACCCAACACCTCTCTTTGTCTGTAAATAACACATGTGCCACATCACTGTGCAGTGAATGTAAAGGTATTTTAATGTAAAAGCAGTGAAGTGTGCCACACTGTTTACTTTCACCAGCAGTGTTGTCATTTTAATGTGTATATCTTTGTTGGTGTGCAAGGCAAGGCTTCACTGGGATTGAAGGAACTGCGGGAGAAGGTGGTTCTCAAAGAGGCTTAGCATTCTGTGAGTCAAACGTGACTTTGAGTCACGGTGAATAGGTTTATTGCTTTTTCAAATATTTCTTTACATTAAGCCTTATTTGTAACAACATTTTATAAAAAAAAAAAAAAAAAAAAAAACTATAATAGAAACATTCTAAGGGCATATACCTGGGATTATATCCCTCCAGCTCCGCCAATCAGAGTGCAGGGAACTTTTCCATTGAAGTATTGAATTATATAGTCAGACAGTATAAATTATCCTGAGCACTATTATTATATTAGATGTAATTAAAAAAAAAAAAAAAAAAAAAAAGCTGTTAACCCATAGCCACAAATGAGAATCAGGACCACTTAATCCTCAATAACATCTCTCATCACAGAGTGGTATTACGTGTAATAAATCAGTTAGCTAGTGTGTAATATTTTCCTATATCTTTATCTTTATGCACACTGGTGCCTGAGAAGCAGATGTTTCTTGGTGCCAGAAGGAATTACAAATTGCAGACAGGTACAGTCAGGTGACCTAGGTACCTGGACATTGGACATTGTGTCTTCTTTTCACAGCAACCTGATCTCCCTCAGACTGAGTGCCGAGACACTTCTACAGGCCTGCAACTTGCAATTGACTGGCTGATCAGGTGGAAAGGTAGGTTGGTTAGGATTACTGTGTGCGTTGAGTGTCAACATGTAATGAGGCAGAACCTGATTCTGCACACCACAATCCCAAAAATAAACAAGAAAGAAAAAAGCAGTTACTGTATGTTAGTGAATTTGGTAATGTTGACACAATAAACAACATAAGGTAACTATTTTTTTTTTTTTTAGCTTTTTTGCTTTGGACAATACACTATGCACCTCAACTCTAGTATCTATAATCAATCTATTAATTAATCTATATTAATATCAATGATATTCTTTGTATCACTTTTGTATCTTTGACCCTTATTATTTCCTGGTCACATGTCTATAGTGAAGACTTTAGTTCACACTAGTAGCAATAATTAAAAAGCTAAATATCTAATTGTCTCTATTTCCAAGTAATATTTTGTAATGTTCAAATATCTGCGAAGACATTTCAGCTCAAACCTCCAAAGCCTGAAATAAACAATATACCACAAACACATTATCACATATTCACAAGCTTATAAATACCATTTGTTTTATAACACAAGTAAGAAAACGTGCAAGCTTTAAGACAAGAAAATACAGTTTAATAACAACATCAGTACATCTGCGCTGTGAAGTTTGAATTTACAAGCTGAACTAGATTTTTTTTTTTTGGTTTGTTTTTCCATGTTGAGGTTAAAACATGTTTTCTGTATTTCCTGACTGTTTGCTGGTTACATGCATTTAAACCCAAGGGTGGATGCAACTCAAGCAAATATTGAAAGTGGGTGATGGTCAGTGCTTTACTGTTTAAACAGGGACTCCAGGCACATTCCAACGCAGTCACAGATGTGTAACAATATAAGCCACAAAAGAATTGCTGACTGTCATAAATGAGGTGTGGAGCTTTCTTTAATAATACATGAATGACTTGAACATTGCCTGATTAGATTATACTGAGGGTCAGTAATGAAGAGGCCAGCACACCTGAACAGTGCGTTAAGTGCCATTTGTTAGTCTGAATGTTTACATTTCCTGCTAGCTATGCTATCTGAAGGAGTAGCACAGACAATGGCCTTAGAATGACTTAACCTATAACTGACCTCAGTAACCTCAGCTACAACTTTGTTATTTTCTTACTAAAATGGCACTTGTCTGTCAAGAACCTGTCACTGTCACTTGCATTGTGTGAGGGCAGGAACGGGCCTGAGCTGTCCATAGGTTAACAATAAATACAGTAAATAAATACTGGTATTGTGGGGAATTCACAAATTGTGAGAATGTAATCTGGTCAGGAGGGTAAACCACCCACACCAAAGCTTGAGTTTTGTGATAGGCATTCATTTTGAAGAAGAAGCAAAAGAGCCTGGAAAACATAGAAGTTTAACTAGAAATCAAACAGTTTGAATTGGCTGGTTAACTTGGTGTCACACAATAAAAAAACAAACAAAAAAACAAAAAAAAAACAAATGCAGAACAATTATCATATTGTGAACTTTTGTACACAGCAGTTACAAGAGCATAAGTAAATGGAAATGTGTATTAATCCAGCACTGCTTTCCATAATTATTTGCCAATGGACAAGTTGAATTATACACATTCAGTTTACCAAATGTACTATATGAACATTTATTTATAGTGAGTTGAAAAACTGGTAGAATAGTTATAGCCTTGTTCCTCAAAGTGTTTTATACAATCTAAGCCACTAGAGTACTCAGTTTCACTGCTCAAAATACAGAGCACACAGGAGTTTATAGCACAGTCTACACTACGGTATGCATGTTATTGCACAAACAGAAACCAGATTTACTATGTTAACTAATCTGACCCTTTTGACCCTGTACAGCAAACATTATTTGTCAGGGATTTCAAGTTTGTCAACACTGGGCAATCATTTTTAAGAATGGCCTCATGGTTTCATTATATATACTTAAAATGCAGACTGCAATGGTAATTATATGCAGTAAATGAAATACCAAGACCGCTCTGTAGGAGTTTACTAGCACATGTGCAGATTTTTGCCGCTATTTATTGTTATATTCTAGAACGTGGTCAGGACCACAGGTCGAAACTGCAACTGCAAATTCATAATTTGCAAATGCTTGTAACAAACATGGTTCTAAGAACTTATCGTTACTAATCATTTTAGAAACAAATGAATTTGAGTGTCATTCTGCTCCACTGACAAGGTGGTAGTTTAAGTAGGACTGTGATGGTTGGAATTCTATTCCCAGAATAAAAAAATACTCAAAGGAACCTAGCAGGTCTCTCCAAAATGGGAAAAGGAAAGAACGCAAAACACAGCACAAAAGCTTTTTAAGCAAGTTACAGTTGTTTTGAATTTAACATGCTTGCACAACCCTATGAAGGTTAAACTATGATACTGGATCTTTACATCGTTCTTGTTCCATTAAACTGGTTCACCTACTGCTGTATTTAATCAAGATGCTATTTAATTCATTTTAAAAAAGTTGTGGATTAATTCTATATTCTGTATTCATAAAACATGCTTACTTATCAACTTGATACATATTGCTAAAACTGATGTATTATTCAACAGCAACTTTTAAAGTCTGAGAATGTTTCTAAATCCATGCTAAGCTTAATATATATATATATATATATATATATATATATATATATATATATATATATATATATATATATATATATATATATATATTTATGTGTTTTTTGTAACTAAAGAAATATCTTTGTTTAAGGTATTTAGCTTAATAAATTGGAAACCTTCAGCTTCTGACATTGCCTGTTCCTGTGACATAGTGATTAGTACAATTCATTAAAAAGCTTGTAATTACAGAAGACTATTTTAGACCAAAGCCTGCAGGCAAGCCATTCTAACACCTACGTAAACAGGAATACAGCATTTTCCATTGTAGTTTAATAAAAAACAGGAGCCCTGTTTATACAACACTAATCATTAAAGTTTAAGAGCATAAATGATTCTAGTTACATAGCCATGTCAACCTGCACTTAAGGCTGGTGCCACATTAGTGGCGTACACTTGTGCTTTCATATATTTGACAGTACTGTTAAGTGGGGTGAGAAAATTACTTAAAACCAATACCTTGCTTTTTAAATGCTATTGTACCTATGCAGGTCTTATTACTTGGATTTATATACCTCCTGTCCATTAAACCAATAACAAGTAAAAAATATTCTAATGTGTAAATGTGTTTACCTTAGATGCTATAATTTATTTACCACTTACATATTTATGTTTCATCCAAAGGCAGGTTTGTTCACAGGAAGGTTTTGTTTAATTTTCCACTTCACCAATTATTTTACCCCCATTTTTCTCCTCGATTTACAATGTCCTATTACTGTACGCTCCCAACAGTGCAGGAGAATGGAAGGTCAGTGAGAGTCGTTCGATCCCATGACCAAGCCATTTGCCTCTTTACACTCAAGAGCTCAAGTGCAGATATCAGCAAGCTAGCTGCTAATGGAGGACAAAGGACAGTCCTAAAGGTGTCCGTCCGAGCTCACCATGTGCCTAGCAAGTAGGCTGTGCTGTACCTTGATGATTTTGTCTATCTTACATATCAGAGGCAATGCAATGTTCCCTGTGGAATCCTTGTTATATGTGCTAGTGTTTTATTCTCCACTAAGCCAAAGCACAAAAGTATTAGCGAAGGTGTGTAGCCCTTTTGGCTTAAGGACACACACTGTGATTCAATTTACTATCAGTGTTCACTATTATGGTTTAACACACTTTTATTATGCTTTACAACACTATGCTATGTTTGTATTGTTTATTGCAGTGGCAGCCATTTTTGTTTTTACCCCAGCCTTACAATTGAATAATTCTCAACTATCATTTACAACATTTAAAAAGTGTAATCTCTATAAGATCTTATAAGTGTCTTATACAGGTTTTATATGATCCAAGACTGTATACACATAGAAAATCACAGCAGTTGTTTTATCATTTAGGAAGTATTGTGTTAATTTTTTTAATTATATTATATTTATTATATCTGTTGTAGTTAAAATTAAGTCTGTTAGTTTTGTGGGGCTTGCATGTCATTAGCTTGATAAGATTTGTTGTTTTGCACAGAATCCAAAGGATAAATCATCCTCAACCTTAGGCACTCGGTTCACTATTAATACATAGTTTTGTTTCCTGGCTAAACATCTAAGCTCCCAGCTTCCAACACCCCACCACCTCCACTCCCCAACCCAACTTTTTAGTGCCCATAAATCAAATCTTGAATGTTCTCTGCCATGCTTGAATAAATTCCCGCTTTTCCTGACCATTAACCACTAGCTCTGGAATGTGCATTTACTGTCTGAGTTCTCCTGCCCTCCTTTTCGGCACCAGGCTGCAAATCAGGATTGTCCCTTTGCTGAATGAAGAGCTCTTTACAGCCTGTTTGATATGGTCTGGGAGCCCACAGAAAACCATTGATGCACAACCCGCTTTTATCCCATGGGCCGATGGGAGTCCTGAAGGATAGGAAGCATTTCGAACAGTCTGGACACGCTGGCTAGCACAGAGAAAAAGGGAATTATACCTTCTTGTGCTGCCTTAATGCATTTTCATAATAACTAGCATCCGAGAAAAGGGTTCATGTATAGCAAAATCTAGTATATTCAAGGATGTTAGCTTGAAAGATCAGTTTCCTTTCTGCTGTGTTTATTGGTGTAAAAAGCTGCTTACATTTATTATTCTTTAGAAAGGATGTTTTGCATTATTTGAGCTTCTGTAGTTTTACAAAGGAAGGAAAAAGCTGCATACCATTTTTATAAGTTCAGTCAGCTGGTAAATAAACCTACATTTTAATACAAGTTTCAGGGTAACTTGGTTTATAAGTTAAAACAACACACTTATTTTTATTAATCTACTTTCACCTACATGCCTACATAGCATAAAGCAGAAAGTTTTTTTTATCAGACTATAAGCTAACAAATGTCATGATATTATTCCTGAAACAAATAACTGTCCTTTTTATTTTGACATGGGTTTATACCTAACTTCTAAACTTTTAAAATGTGCATTGCATTATGAAGGGTGTTTACTACAACTTTGTAAGATTTTAGAATGATATTACTGAAACTTACTCAATCACCCGGGTTTACAGAGCATTCTACTTGTCATATCTGTATTTGCATATCTCTAAGGATGTTGAAATGTAATTATTTGTTAAATATTTCTACTCACAGCACCAAACAGATTCCTTAATGTTCCATGCTAAAGTTGTGCCAACATGCTGCCACTATTATTAATTCAATTAAGTTTCTTTTTTAAACTACATAAGTTAATATGAGCGTTGTTATTTATTTATTTATTGGTTACTCAGCATTGCGACTGTCAGAATTGATTCATTGTAACATGAACTTCATAAAAAATATATATCCGGTAAATTATGTCCTATTTTTAACTTTTTTCTTCAAAGAACATAAGAAAGTTTACAAACGAGAGGAGGCCATTTGCTAGTTTGATTGTTAGTATCTTATTTTTCCCAGAATCTCATCAAGCAACTTTTTGAAGGATCCCAGGGTATCAGCTTCAACATTACAGGGAAGTTGGTTCCAGACCCTCACAATTCTCTGTGTAAAAAAGTGCCTCCTATTTTCTGTTCTGAATTCCCCTTTATCTAATCTCCATTTGTGACCACTGGTCCTTGTTTCTTTTTTCAGGTCAAAAAAGTTCCCTGGGTCGACATTGCATTATATGTATAAATAATGTACAGTTTAAACTGATTAACCTGTTTTGACATTATTCAGAGACATGAGTTTTGGAATTCCTGAAAATGTGCTTTTTGACAATCGTGGGGAAGCATTGTTGACTGGTGTGTGTGTGTGTGTGTGTGTGTGTGTGTGTGTGTGTGTGTGTGTGTATGTATATATATATATATATATATGTACAGAGTTTCATTAGCCCATGAGTTATTTGTTTTGTTGTAGTGCTATATGCATTTCTTAACACAAGATTAGCAATAGGGTTACAGGAGATAAGTAGATAAGTGTATTTCTGTCTCATTAATATGACAATTCAGCAATTTGTCCCTTTTTGACCCCATAGAACGATGTTAATCATAACAAAGTGGCACTGTCCGACACTGGACTACTCCTACAGGCATTCCACTATTAGAACGTGCATTTCCAAAATCTAGAACGCTATAGTACAGTACGAACATTCCGTTCTGGGTGACAGAAGTAACTGGAAATGTATCTATGTCTCCCTTTAGAGTTGATGAGTAGACTTGCCATGCTTGGCATATATTTCGACAGCATGTTTTAAATGTTTTGTTTTTTTTTCCTCCCATTATTATTTGCAGTAATTCAATAAGGGGACATACTATTACATGTTACATTATATAGGTACTGTGCTGTAATAACAGCGGTAGTTGTGTCCATTTTCTACTTGACACTTGCTAGTGTTAGGTCAGGCACTTAATCTGTAGTTAATAAGATCTCCATCTGTATTAAGGCTCTAGAACAAAATCAATTTGGAAGCATGGGGTGTGGGGTAGCTGTTCAGCAGATTCAACATCTCCAAGTAACATGTACTCGTCGATACTTTAAGTGTACCTGATACTGTATACCAGTAGCAATTGAAAAGTGTTTAGTTGATTTTGTCTCTTTTGAATAATTTGAACATGAATTTTCTTCTTTCAACTAGGTATACTTTAATGCATAATATTTACAGTCAAGTAATGCTTGGGTGTGGTTGGACAACATTCACTTTCATGTAAACATGTCGTAGTTTTATCTACAGGAATACATGTTTTCAGGTCCATCTACTGGACTTGTCTTATACCAGATTTGAGGAAACTACACAATGTGAGGTCTACTTGAATGAATTCAAGTTAAAACAAAGTGAAGTCTACAATGAGCTAGTTTTACAGGGTGCAAATAACTCTTGTTATATTTAACTGCATGTTTGTGTGTGTGTGTGTGTTTCAATACATTTGGCACATTCTGGAATGGAACAGAAAACATACTGTAGGGACTCAATATATTGTGAAAATTGCCAAAAGTTCAACCAGATGGAAATATGAGCTTTCTAAAGTTGTTTTCTTCACATCAGCTTATTTATTGCAAACAAATATTTTCCTGGACCTTAATGAATCAATAATAAAATGAAACACATTGGGAATTGCTTTCTTATTTCAACAGTGATACTCAAAGTTCCCATGGTGAACCCCCTTTTTAGTATGATAAGTTTTTTCTCCTACACCAGAGCTGTCTGGACTTAATTAGTTCAGTTACTCCCATGATGTCAATTACCAAGGGCACAGGAGAGAATTCCTCTCATCAGGGGGAGGCTGATAACTAGGGATGAGTGAGTATCCAAGGTGGCCCAGTGAACGCCCTGCAACTTAATGTAATTTCCGCCAGGGGTTATTCCTGGGATAAGGATGACATCTATGCAGTGAAGTCATTTCAACCCAGAAAAGCTGCTGGTTACAATTACTAATCCTCAAAAACAACAGTTTTGACCATCGGGACCACCAGGAGAACAAAGACAGTCTGCTTAGGCCCACTTCTATTCCTTATGGTTTTATTCAAAGGATCTGGCTATTGGAAAATGTGCAGGGTCAAACAAAAGTGAAATGATTTTAATGACATGCAATGCTTTGATGCTAGGGTTCATAGCCTTATTATTACCAGCATTATAGCTTTACAGCACTGCTTTGTTGTGTTCCACACTGCAGATGTTTTTGCAAAATACACACACTGTATGGATGTGGCAAATAATCAATAGTTTGTAATGTAAACATTGGGAAATAAAACCATGCAGTGCTCATAAACTCTTGATGAGAGGTATATAACCTGCAAACATATTTGTTATTTTTTAAGGAATGAATGACTATCGGAATTAAAAACAGTGTTTGCTTAAGAAAGGGCGATTAGACTTTCCAAAGCCGTCTCATAACCTGTGTTAAATTGACTGTTAAGAAAGGAACATTCAGAGTGGTGTGGTCAGGCCATTTCACATGTACAGCGTAGAACTATCCCATGTCTGATTTATCCTTACTCATATTAAGGTTTTTTTTTTTTTTTTATAAATTTTGTAATTATTATTATTTATTTTTGGTGAGAAGTTACAGAACAGGATGTCTCCTACTCACACATGAAAAGCATTTTGTGAAAATATTGAACAGTCTGTGCGTACATTTCCTGTAAGCACAGTTTAACTGTTAGGTAAGCCATATACAATTCAATTGGTAACATTCTATTCATGGTTTAGAAATGAAAATATTAGTCTTCTGTCTCATATAACATAAATACCAGGTTGCTAAAAAAAATCATCCTTATATTTATATATATATATATATATATATATATATATATATATATATATATATATATATATATATATATATATATATATATATATATATATATATATTCTAAATTGTGTTTACAGCTCAATTATAAACGTATTAAGATTGAAGAAAATCAACAAAAATATTAACACCACAAGCATTTCCACTGTCCTGCCAATGCAGCTAAAACATTTGCTTTTCCATTTCTTTACATTAGCTTCATGGCTCCGACTCTCTGGAACTCTTTCCCAGCTTTGGTTTGTGATGCTCCAACCATAGCTCGCTTTCAATCAACTTTCAAGACCCACCTGTTCTCTTTTGCTTTCCATGTTCCTTAAGCCTATTACTATAATGTATTCTGCACTTTCCACTGTATTGTACTATTTAATGTATTATGCTCTTTCCACTGTATTTATTGTACTATTTCATGCATTATGTACTTTCCACTGCTCTATCTGAAGTATTATGGATTTTCTTGTATTTATTGCAACTTGTAAATCTCTTTGTGATGGTGTTCCACTATGAAAGGTGCTATATAAAATCAAGGTTGATTGATTGATAGATATTCTAGTTCAAATATGAACCTATACTGACACCTTAAGCATTGAAATGTAATGTTCAATCTTTTACTTGGATACAAGTCAACAGTGCATCCAATCACAGCGCAAGGAATGTCCCGATCCATACATTAGCTAAACACCCATCACATATGGCCAATCTTGCTGTTCTGTACTGATGTTATCCTGCCTAGCACTTTTGCTTGGTCAGTTTTTATAACTGAGGTTATGCACCTTATGGTATCTGTAGCTTTACAAAGACATTAGTGGGGATCAAAAAAAGAAGTATTACTGAGTTGATGTAAAGGCAAGCTATTGGATTCCTACTGTTGCACTGTACAGAATCATTACAATTTTTGAGACAAAAAATAATGTGTACACACATGGGAGACGTTTCCTACCTACCTCACAGTGTTCAGATTGGCACTGTTTGTATAGAAAAGTATATATCAGGAACTCCCATCTTCCTTGAGGTTACACTGTTAATGTGTAAACCAGGGGCAGAGTGAAGCCTCTTGATTTACCTCAGGAATGAAGTCATTCCTTTTGAGGCATTTAGCACAGCTCTCCTAAAGCTTATGTTGTTACAAATTAAGGCTAAACTATAACATTCATCTTCTTTATTCAAAACAGCATGAGCTTCAGCAGTTGGAATGCAAGAGTGTGTGCAAAACTTTAATGCATTAAGTAAAAAACAAAACAAAACAAAAAAAAACATGTTTGATCTACAGACAGACCTCAATTGAAATAACTCAGTTCTATTTCTAACTCTGATCAGCCCCAAAGCTTGGAACTGTCTTTACATCCAGGGCTGCCATTCAAGGTGTAGCATTATCATCCTTCTCCAGAGAGGTAGTACCAAGTTGCATCAGATACAAGTCTGCGGTTGCACCTAGCAATTATCACTCAAGCGAGAATGAAATAGAACTGCGCTATCTGCTTTTAGATGCAGTCTGCTTGAGGTCACCGGCTGCAGAGTGATGTTCGACTTCCTATATCCTTTTCTCCAAACTATGCTATGGGTTGTTTCCTCGAGGATACTAAACGCAATACAAACTATTGCTGGTAGGTGTCATCTAGCAAGCAAGGCATGATTAAAACAAGAAGCCAAAAATGCTGGCCATTGGTGTCACCGGGGAAGAAACTGGTAAATAAAACCACTTTTCATTGGAATTGGAATTCAGGGGAATTGTTCTTGCATTAGCATTTACAGAGAATACCACTACATTTAGAAGTATCTACAATATTATCAGTAGACTACAGAATATTCTATGTGTCTGTTACAGGTGATGCAATTGTTAATAAATGGAAACCCAATTATAACTTGACTCTGGGGACTTCATTAAAAAGGTTTCACTCCAATGTAATGACTTTTCTTTTTCCCCCGTGAAGGAAAATTATATGCTTAACAGACTGCTCAGGTGCTCCCAAGTATGTACTTTCAAAAACCACTATAATGATAGCAGTGCCATAATTACGCATTGATGTCAGACGCAGTGCTCCTTCCACTGGATAATTGACTGAGGTGACAGTGAGCAGCAGTCGTGTTAAGGTACGTTGTTGGTTCAGCATGCATTCAGGAAGAAAGGCAGATCTAGACAGGCATAATTGGGTACTTCCTTTTAACCTTTGTCTGCTTCTTTGAAGATTTCCCTGCTGCAAGTAGTGAAAGTTCAGAACATGTTGTTTTAGTTCTGCTATAAGCCAACAAAGGAAGACATTCCTTCCACAGCATGTGCCTTTTTATTTGGTTGATTTATATGTCCCCTTTGCATTATCTTTGGGACATGCATATTTCTTTCAGACACTTATTTATTTTCCCTACCTTTGCCCAGGTCACTTCCTATTGTTAAAAGGACTAGACATTGCTGCATACCAAAACAAAAAAAGTGGTTTATGGACATGTTTAAACTAAAAGTAATCTTTACTTAAATGTGGCAAAGCTGTTTCTGTAGCTTCGGTCTCATTCTTTTTGCAAATGTACAGAATCATCTGTATAAAAAGCAACAGGTCCAATAACA
The DNA here is from genome assembly GCF_017654505.1 of Polyodon spathula. Taxonomy (NCBI): domain Eukaryota; kingdom Metazoa; phylum Chordata; class Actinopteri; order Acipenseriformes; family Polyodontidae; genus Polyodon; species Polyodon spathula. Next base: position 44,269,091 of record NC_054542.1, on the reverse strand, counting down.
GACACAGCGGTAGTGTAGCTTAATCTTAATGGTATCTTTTATAAAATTTTCAAATTTGCTTTTAATAATGTTTTTAATGTTTTAAACGTTACTTTCAAATAGCTTGATGGCTTGATGGCACAGTGGCTATCGGTATATACTTAAGTTAAAAAATAAATAAATAAATATATAAACATCTACTAATCAAGTTATTAGATATGCCACATTATAAACAATTCAGCAGTTCTTTTTACCAGTCCAGTGTTTTTTTTTTGTTTTTTTTTTAAATAATGGACAAAAGCATTTTTATTTCTCATTTGGTAGACCACTGAAAAATATGTGGGCTGGATAATCACCAATAGTTGATTGCTAATCTTGTATAGTAAGCTAATTACTGAACAGTGCTGAGAGAATTCAGAGATAGAACCTTTCCCAGGCTCCAGGCCGCACTCTTTGAATACTCTGCTAGTCTATCAGCTGTTAGCAAGGCCTTAAACAACAGCTGCCAGAAACTGCAAACATCCGGCTTCTACTGAGGCATAAAGAACCAATTGATAGCAACAAACTCCAGGAAGCTCAGGAATTCCTGCAAGTTTATAACTTAATTCAGAAAGATTCAGTATTCACTTCTTAAACAGAAACACTTTGTGTAAACAGAAACAACATACTCAAAATATACAGTACATACAGCGTAATACATGTCACATAACAGAAAACACAATTACATATGCCAAACACACATCACCTCAAGTTACATGAGCCTACATGAACTATAATAAGAAAAAAGAAAAAAAAAATACTGCAGGTAACATAAAGACTGTTCTGTTCATGAGCCATACTGACAGTTAGAGCCTGAGTGAAATGCAAGTTGCTGGAGAGCTGGACTGCACCGCTTTGCGGCCTGTTTGGGAAGACTAGCGAACCACCCTTTTTGCTCCACTTGTTGTTTTTGCCTTGTCCTGTGCTATGTGACTGGACTGGGGAAAAATAAAAAAAAAAAAAAAAAACACCTGCAACCTTCTTTTGTATTGTGGACGCATGTTCTGGGTTAGACCCTCCTGGAAACGTACCAATGTGATAAACACATTCTGTGCCAAATTTAGATCATTGTGAAAACCACATTTTAAAAGGTCATCTGTTCATATAATATAACAGAGTGACTATAATTAGTAGCAGCAGCTTCTAAAAACACAATAAAATAAAAATAAAATAAAAGGTAGTTTAGCATTAGAGTTTAAGTTTAGGGAAAGGGAGATGGGTATTTGTATTAGGCGACAGGGTAGCTACTATAATATAAAAACAACCATTTCAGAATACATGAGTTACCTACCTGTTCAGAACTGCTGTTCATTATGATCTTGGGGTCACTGCCCTGATCACAGCCTTGACACAAGGTGTCATAGACTCCACAAAGTACTACAATTTGTCTTGAGGTTAATCGTTTAGTCATAATATTTCACGTAACTGGTGCTGAGTTAGGCAGAGGATCTTTATGATAATTGCATCATTCAGACAAATCCCTGCATGCTCATGGAAGGTGACCGTGGAAGATGCCTGAAGTCTCTTATGGATCTCAACCCATTCATATGTAATTCTGGCATGATGGATGCATCTCTTCTTAAAAGTACCCATTGCCATCAGGGTACAAGTGCAGCATTGTTGGATGGCTTCATCCACATTCTTTCAGCCTTCTAGAGTAATTAAGGGACTCAGACCATGTGTTGTCTTCTCTATATTTGAGCTCTCTCATCCACGCAAAAATGTGTGAATTGCAACTTGTCAGACCACATAACTCCTTTAGTCATCACTAGTCCAATCTCTGCTTCTTTCGGCATACCTTCTTTTTGATACTTAACATTTTCACAGTGGTCTCCAACTTAAGCAGTCCATCCGTTGCAAGGTTCAATGCATGGTATAGAGAGGGGTATGGGCTGCCCTGAATTGAATGTCATTTGAGCTCCTGTTTAATGGCGTCCGGGTGGAAGACACCCCTCCCGCTGTCTTTTCTAACTTCTTTTTATCATTGCATTTACACTCTGAAATCTAATCTGTTGGTGAAGCCTACCAGCATGACTGTCCTTACAACTGTGGCTCCTGCTCAGAGAGCACCCACTATCACCTTTCTTTCAAATGCTGTTTAATAATTTCTGGTAGACTAAGTGGAACTGTGCTTTTTCCCTACAGCTTCATAGTGCTGGCACATAGATCACATGTCAGATCACATGATCAAGTTAAATTTTTATCTCTAATTCAGGGTGATGCCAAATCCTATTCGATAGATTAGGTCCTAATGATGCATCCGGACAGTGTTCTACCGGTTCCTTGTGAGAGTTCTATATATAGTAATAGCTTACCATTGAAACTTTCTTTAGTTTCTTATAGTTCTACCTTAGTCTACTGTAATACTCCTTTATTATGTGTTTTTCAGTTCAAAATATAATGTCTTTCTTTGATATGCTATCATTTTTGAAAAAGTAAAAAGTGTTCTAAAAATACAGATTGGTTGGCCTTGTTATCTGCAATTCTCAAATGTACTGGTCATATTTGGCACATACTCTTCTGTTCTTTTGATAAGTACCTAAACAGGATGTCCTTGCAAATTAAATCTAAAAAGTCTCTGGAAAGACTTCCTCCCTCTGGGATAAGTATTAATATTGGCAGCTGGCTTGAGAGGAAATCTACAGGAATGCAATTCAGCCAGCATTGCACAATGGGTCCAGCAGATGTCACTGAGACAGGCCCAATAGCAGCTCAGTCAGGTCTTCAGCATTTCTGGAGCTTGAAAAATGAGTTAACATTTCATAGCCTTCAACGTTTCTTTTCATTGATTTCCAGTTGTTCAGTCAGGTAAGATTTTTCATTCACCCGGCTGAACCTAACAAAGGGTTATTGTATAGAGCTATTTTTAATATCAAATTGCAAAACAACGAGGTGCTTCCTGAAGACTGGACACCTCATACTGGGATTTATTTTGGAAAGATTTCAAGGAGTTCAGCTTTCTGATGCCACTCTTTTTTTCAGAGCAATTTATCCCTTTTTCCTGATATGGCTATTACAACATCCCTATTGCAAGTAATAAGGGCACATTGTTTGGTTTATCTTTAAATGTTTTGAACCTGGCTACTTTTGTTCAGTGTATGTTATGAAAAAGACTGATATTTGAGGTAAAAAGGATTACTTTAAACCATCCAAAATTTATGAATATTTAATAAGATGTATTTTATATGATGTACAAAGAGCAAACTGATGAAGAAACTAGCCCAAGACATTTGTCATTTCTACAAATATGTTTTTATTTCATTACTGTTTTTTAAATAGTTGTAATACCAGTCATCTCTCCAGAACTAATGCATTCAGCTCTCACTTCTGACAGCTGGGCTGTCTAACCAAAGCCTTTAACATGCACAGTGAGAAAACAGGGATCAGCTGGTGACGTGATATCTACAAAATGGGCCAAGATACAAGGTGTATTAACTGTAGATGCAGTATCTACAACAGGCCAGGTTACAAGAGAAAAAGAAAGAATTACCATATCCCCACAGCCATCACTGAAGACTTGAAATTATGTCCAGCTGAACAAAATGCACTGAAGAACCTTGGAATGTGGAAGAAAAATAATAGACTAGAACATGCAAACCTGCTGGAGTTCCCTGCTGAATAGATTGAATGTGATTTGAGGTGGGAGGGTATATAAAAGGCTTGACAGCAGTAGTTGTCCTTTTAATTTTTTTTTTTATTTGATGTAGTCACAGATGCTTTCCTCCATCAGGGAAGTTGACAGAGGAGATAAGAAAAGCAGTAATAACATATCTTGTCAGCAGAGGATTCAAAGAGGCATCGTTGTTTCATATGAACTGTGGACAGCTCAGTATTGTCTGGAGAGATAGGGCTGAAGGAGTGGGTTCTCTCACACCGGAAGAGGAGGCCTTGAAATTGAATAAAATTGAACAGATAAGGTATGGGAAAATAATTCAGTAGAAACACCAGTGTTGATAGTTTAATAGTTTATTATGTATTCCCAGAGTTGTGGTGTACTCACATACACAAAGAAAATCACAATCTGCTTCATAGAAATATATTCCCTATCAATCCATTTCCAAGGGGGATTGCTGATTATATCCAGGCATATTCTAGTTTGGGACAAGGCAATGGTGTGTTTTCAGTTTTCTGTTTGTAAATTGTTTGATACACTGTATGGTTGAACCTGAACCATTATCATGTTGTTGTATTTGATTTACATAAGTGGAAGACTGTGGGTGAACACATAATTTGAACCTATAGTTTTAGATGCTGCATCTAGATGTAGTGCATAATACACACCAGCGTGCTGTGTAAACCGTTTTGTTTTGTTTCAACCATTGTGTTTTTTCTGCTTCAGATGTTAACATGTAGAAGCACAATTTGCTGTACTGTTCAGGAAATTATATTATTACAGTTGTTCTCAAGATCATTCAATTTGTTGTTTTTAAGAATCGTATGATACTATCATTAAGTCATTCTCATATTGTTTGTGTGTTTATCAGTCCTTTTGCAAACCATTTGTTTCTCAAATTCAGGCAATATAGCAAAAGCCCCCTGCTTTACAATGAATGTCAGATTATCTCTGTTTATTTTGTTGTGGTGGCTGTGTAGACTGTTAACCAATTAATTCACTAAAACATCCCCAACACAAACAATATATTACAAACAAAACAAATATGAATACATTGTTGTCACATTACAATTCTCTATAAGCATACTGGGATGCTGACATTGTTTGCTGTTCAGCTGCGTATATTTTGAAAGCATTCAATAAATACAGTGTTTATTAAAATGTTTTTCTCAACTGTCTGCCATTAATTTTGTATGTTTTCATAGTAAACCATCGCAGGATACTCAGGCCCTGATTTTGATGACGGGGAAAACCTCTAACGTTACTGATTTTAATTAATAAATTCTGAGCAAATGGGAACAAACTGCATTTGCCCTATAATTAATTGTGTGTGTGTGTGTGTGTGTGTGTGTGTGTGTGTGTGTGTGTGTGTGTGTGTGTGTGTGTGTATCTTGAGGCACTACAGTACCTCAAGTTGGCATAAAATATGTAGTGTACAATAATAATATGTAAAAGAGGAGAAATTCTATTATACAGGACCAGGCATCTGTCTTATCAAGGGAAAGCAATGAACTAGACAAGAGGTGGCTGAGAATGTCAGCTGTTCTCACTGACACTCAGGTTAGAAAAGGATCTCTGTGAGGTGCAAACAGGAAGAGCAGGAGTGCAAAGAGACCTATTTCAAACATATCAGGCCTGTTCAATACGGTTGTATTGTTTGTTTTGTAAGTGGTTTCCACCTACTCTGGCCTTGCACTGCAAAACATTTGTAGCAGTTATACTCAAGCATATTTATCCCTGTTACTTCATGTATATTCGTTACAGAGTATTCCTTGGAAACTATGTTGTGTTTCTGAAAGGAGAATCCACCCACTAATCATATACTGTAAGTAATCAAGCTGTTCCTTTAAATAGCCCTCTCATCTACACCTTCTTGTCGTTTCTTATTTGATGTTTCTTACCTGGCATTATGGATTTGACTCCAAACGTTAGTTCTCGCATCTGAGTCATTAGAAGAGTTTTAAAATTCCTATTTTTCAAACTTGGAATTCCCTTATCGGAGGAGAAAACTCTGGGACCCACTACTAGTCTCAGACTTCTCAGGAATTCAATTGGATTCAGGAAAAATGAAAGCTCGCCTCCTCCAAAATAAACTACTACGTCTTAAAAACTTTTTAAAATTTTCAGCTCTCAAAAGTTGTGTACTAAACATTAACTTTTTAAAGTATTTCAGCGCTCGAAAGTCGTGTACTAAACGGAAACTTTTTTCTCTACTTGGCCATCTCAATTTTGCGATAAGGATTATTCCTCAAGATCGATAATTTATTTCTTACCTTTTGAAACTAGCCTCTTCTGTTTCCAAATTACATCACCAATTGCTTCTGAGCAGATACCACTCTATGGTCCCATCTTCTTTCAAGATAGAATGATATCTAATTTTTACATGACGACATCATCTCATCCCCTCTCCTGTATACTGATGCTGCCCTTATTTTATGTTCTGAACCTGGAGAAAGGGTTAACTTTCGGCCATGGATTCCCTAAAGTTTCCTCCCATTGCTTTTCAGTGAACAGGGTTTTTTTCTCCTATCTGAGCACTGGGTGGTTTAATTCTGCAAGTCGAGGGCAGTTGAGGTGGGCCTGTCCTTTAGGGGGAAGTGGCCACGATCGCTTGTCCTGTCCGCTGGCAAAATATATTTAATTTATTTTATAATTTTAATTATTTTATTAAGTAGCTCGGCCAGCATAAGGAGCCGCTATCAACCTCCAGTAGACAAGGCCCTGGATCAAATCAAATATCATTCATTCTGAGTGTGTCAGTCTTTTGGGGTACAGTGGCCTTGAATGCCACTCTTCCTGCCTGCTGGCGATATTTGTTTTCATTTTTATTTGCAGCTTTTTCCTTTATTAGGTAGTTCAGCCAGCATAAGGGGTGGCTATCGAGCTGCAGTGATCAGACCCCAAATGAAAACCCATCAGTTAATTACAAGGATTCTTCTTTTCTCTATTTTACAAAATGTCATTCATTATAACCCTGGGATGGGCGATTTTAGGTAGGCTAGACAGCCTTGTTCTTTTGGGGGAAGGTGGCCCAGCATGCACCTTGTCCGGCCCCCTGGAATTAGTTATCATTCAATCAATAAACATTTCCTTCATTGTTCGGCCAGCGTATTTTTGTGGTTCTGTGTAGTTTACACATGTGTGATAAAAGTTTGTCTTGAATTTTGAAACATTTTTGAGGAAATTGAATATACCGTCAGAGCTGAACAATAGAGACGAAAAAGGAGTGTTATTTAGAGAGGCTGTCTGGCAGAGCAACTGTAAATGATGAGTGTATTTGTTGGGCTGTGCAGGTGTGTGGTCTATATTTGAAGCAATCCATACTAACATGACACAAAACAGAGCACTGATTTTGTGTATATGTCTGAGACAAGGATGACGTGTCTCATGACGTCAGGCCAGGAAATGAATGCTCAACAACAACAGCAGACTGAGGTACAACTGCGCTGCGGCACGTTTATTATTAAATACAAAGTTTAAACAAAACACTTTCTCAAAACCAAAACGGCAGGTTGGTCAAACAAACAAACAAATACGAAACAAACAGAAAACAAAATTAAACAAGTATTGTGCTGATGTAACCAGCATGGGTAGCAGTTGCTCACTTTTAGTTTCTGTTCTTACTTGTCTCTTTCCTTCTCTGAACAAAGCACCCCATGCAGACCAAGCTGCATGTCTTTTATCTGGCTATTGGTTATCCTGTTAAACCCTAGTCTATAGTCTGCACGACTCTAATAATTCTGTGTGACTGTCAGCTAGTTAAATAATCAGTATATGACAGTCATGCATTCTCACGAGTAAATTGAAACAATAACAAATAATGGTGGGTGGCACCTCGCTAGTAATAAAATAATAAAACACAAAATAATACAACAAATACAAAATACAAGTCATAATATGCACAGGGGCAGGGAGTACCCCGTCACAATCTCACAAGTGACTAATTAGTTGGGGTTGTGCACATTATGTTTTGCTTTTGTATTTATTATATTAATTTGATTTCATTTGCACATGTTATGTCTCACATTTTATTTTTGTTCATTACCCAAAGGTAGGCACTGTTGTTGCTTATTTTGTATTTTTGTGCTATTTGTTAAGTGTGTTTTATTACTTGTACAACAACATGTGTGAGTAGAAGAAGTAATTAGTCCCATTCCCCAGTTTGAAATGCAGCCAGATGTTTTCCATTTGCACCAATTAACTATCATTGACAATCCATTATAAAAAGGGAACCAAAAGTACAGGAAGGGGAGCGCGTGGTTCCAGGGGGAACCGAATGGAGGAAGTCGACCATTTTGACAGACAGACCTGGATGGTAAACAACAAGGATTGTTTGGAACACAGCTGGGAATACAGAAAGATAAAGATACAGCAGCCCAGTGGAAAGAAGGATCAGTCAGAAACATACGGGAGGCTTCTCAAATGGAGATCGCCAATTACAAACCGATATCATTGTTGTCTGTTTTGGCAAAATGTTATGTAAAGGTAGTGCTGAATCAGCTTAAAGCCTTTATTGACTCAAACAACCTATCGTCCCATTTGTGTTATTTAGTTTTCACATCTTGTTTCTGTTCCACACTCAATTAAAAAATGTTTGAGCTCAGCAAGGTTAATAAGAACATTACTCTCTACTGAAGACAATTTTAACATGCCTCTTGAACTGCCCCACAAGTGAGTGAGAGATTTATTCAATTGTGCGTCACAGGAAAAGAACATACTGTAGCACTTTGACTTTCTTAAAGTTATTGTCATCCTATTCCATGTTTGTCATTTATGGTGTGATGTGGCTTCTGTACTTTGCACTACTGTGTTGTTTTCAGTGAGCATAAGTGTTGCGGTATCGTTCTTTGAGAGCATCAAAAAAAGGTCTTTTATATAGGACATAAACACATTTAGTCATCTTGTTTATATACAGGAATTGTTTATAATTTGCTCCATTCACTCGCTTGAAGCCCTGATTTTCTCTTACATTGGGCATTCTAATAGTAGCTTATGAGAATCAAATCGATATATGAAATATGTATGCAATAAAAAATTAAAATACATTAAAATATATAAATTTGTGCACGTCAGTCAATCCAGTTACCTAATATTAAGTACATTTGTGAATCATGAAAGTTTGAGGAAGCACTATATTGGTAATGCATTAGCAAAGAGATAACAAAAATACTTTTGATTTAAATAGTTATGTCACCTTAAACCCTATTAACATAATAAGAGACATATAAAAGAAAAACTTTTCTTCTTTGTAAGCTGACCCAAAGCTGGGTCTGTTATGTAATAACACACATAATCTTGAGTATTTTATAGATACTAAGAGCATTTTCTTTCATGAAAACACTTTTAACTGCTAACATTGATTTTTAAGCAAGCCAAAGGACTGCATTGTAGGTTTAACCTAGGCATGTGTCTGATTTTTTTTACCCCCCCTGTCATTCATAAGCAAAGGCCACCAGCGTCACAGAACAACCCCCGGCCTTCATTAACCACACTGTAGGGTCCCCTGTTACTTCTTTGTCTTATTCTGTGTCACTCCTTGGATTAAGTACTTCTGAAAATGGAACATTTTTTTCAGTAGTAGATTATCCTTTTATTACCATGTGTTTTTATGTCCCTTTTTTTGCACAAATGGAGAAGAACAAAAAGAATTTAAGAAAAAGTCACCCTAATAAGCTTGAATCCTTCTTAGTTCAGAAATGCAGGAGCTAAGTCTTGCGGTTCATGCTCTGATCTGTTAACTGCAGATGAAAACCCAGGATGCAGAGGGGAAATAAAGAAAAGGAAAGGCCAATGATCCCTTCTTTGTCGAGCTTTGTAGTCTCTGGGAAAGGAAAGCATTGCTCTTTCAGAGTGAGAGTGAAGGGGCGAGAAAGAGACCAGATTAGCACTCTCCCTATGGCATCTCATCAGGAGGAACTTTTCCAAGGGCTGAATTATAATCGTTATATGGGTACCATAGGGAAATAAAGGTTGTGTAACCAATGAAAAGATTTAGGGTTGCCATTAATTTTCCCTAGAAAAGACGCTGCTGTGCTAGGGGGCGCAAGGGGCTTATTTGCAAGCCTTCGTGCTTTCCAGTCAACTATTTTGGGGCATACGCTTCAAATCAGTGGGCCTTTGCATGAAACAAATAATTTGCTTGTGCATTGTTATCACTATAATGAATGGCAGAAAAGTACATCACATGTACCTGTTAACAGTCCCAAACCTGCCTAGGGTGCTTTTATGTTATTCTCTGCCTTAAATGCACAGGACAAGTCAATAATCACAGAAATAATCTTGCAGTAGAATTTCAGACGAGAAAATTCATACCAACAACAGTCTATTCTGGTCGGAGCTTGTAGTTTTATGTTTTTTGCCTTTTATTGGACCGACTAAACAATAATTAATCACAAGCCGCTCTCTTTTCTACTTTCACCTGAAGAAAAGATCTCTGAGGTCTTGAAAGTCAGTCCAATCTCTCTGTCTCTCATCTCTTGACTGATACGGCTACCATTTCACTTATCAAGTCAGGATGTTCTAAATGTGCCTGCAAATAAATACTGTACCAGTTATTGACAGGAACATCTTTGCAACTATAACTAAAAGTCAAGCAGTCATTGGATTTATGTAACGTGGGTGCAGTTTTCTCTAAAATGTTTAAGATACACTGCCATCTTGTGGTCAGTCATGAAAGGTATACAGTATGTAAAATATTTAGGAAATACTGATACTTTTTGAGTCTATGTGTCACATTAAATGTTTTTTTTTTTTTTATTTTATTTTTAATGAACCTATCAAGTAGAACTTTAATCTTTTGGATATCTGTAAAATAGCATAATGAAACATTTCTACTCTTTCTGGATTGATGACATCACAAAAGTAGACTGCAGATTTTCTTCTATTAAACTCGCAACAAACAATATTACCACTAGTGAAGGCCAGTGTAGTGTTACAGTTAAACCACACTGATCCACTCTAGACTTCTTAAGCAGAAGCACATCAGTAGAGAACAAAAGATATATGTGTATTGTAGCTTCAGGTTTTCCATGAATTCCCATCAACCAACTAGTTTGATAACCTATTTTAATGACGTGTGTGCTTTACACAGGTTTTAATCAGATATTACTTTTAAACCAAGATAGAACCCCAATCACAGTTCTGAAGCAACCCACAAATGGTCAACAAATACTGTTTATCCTTCTTTAACTGCAACTGTGTGTGTGTGTGTGGTGGGATAAGTCTGTATAGACTGCCTTATCAAAATGTTCAAACCTGTTCTTTGAAATAAATGAAGTGAAAGTATAGCAAACATCATCCCCTTAAAGGAGCAAAACATTTTGTAGTACATTTGTTGGGTTGAAATGTGCTTGTTTATTGTCCTCAGTGATTTCCCCTAATGCCACACTTATCCAAAACTGTTTGATGATAACAGTTGATTATTCTGGGGGTTGTTTTCGGGTGAAGGTAAAGTTCAGGCAAGCTGCCCTCCAAGTGACCCCCGGTAACAGTTGTATATGGTGAAACAAGCCCTAATAAGGGGGACTGCTTTACAATAGGCCATTTTACCATAAAGAAGAATAGCCTTTAGAGGTATACAAGACTAGGCCATTAAGAGGTTTGCAGTTCATATGCTAATGTATAAATGGATCATGCCCTTAATACAACTGCTGTAAAATAGTTCTAAGTTAAAATTACATTTGTACAGCCTCGGGCAAAACAGAAACCACGGACTGTAATATGGGGGTTTCATGCTCTTTAAAATCTTCGTATTAAATGGATAACATTCCATTTTTTGTAGACATCTTGACTGACTGTATAAAAATTGGAACTCCTAACTAACTTAGATCAAATAATACCTAAAAGTGTGAATAGTTAATCTCACATATTTAAGTATTGCATGTTTTTACCAAACTTGTCAATACCTTAAAGTTGGTATGTATGTATGTATGTATGTAAGTACTTTTTAAAAGTAATTTTAAAACTCTTTATACAATCATGTTTTGTGCCTTTATCTGGATTAGCTATTTTAAACCAGATTTTTTTTTTTTTTAAACTTTGCAACAATTCAAAGATTTTCTTTTCCTTTAAAGGTTTCGGAGCATGTCCGAGTCCTTGAAATGACCTTCTCCTCGAGATTTGAAGCATTAAGTGGGTTTCAACAGCAAAATGAAGAATGCAGGAAGTTCTCAGCAGAGTTTGTTCCCAAATTGCCATGTTGGAACAGAGCCTGAGAGAAGGCGTTAAAAGATAGAGGGATTATCATTCATCAGGGCACTCAGTCGCTTCCTGTACTGCTTCCTTGGCCTGGTGCATGGACTGATATGCAAAGAAAGGGTATTGGAATTAGATTTTGTAGAGAGACAAACACTTATGGTTAATATAAACATTATTGATCTGATAGAGTTTTTTTTTTTTTTTTTGTAGTCAATGGCAATATCCAGTCTGCAGTACTGTACAGTATAATAGCTAGAGCATCAGTATCCCTATATGTGATAAATGTGGTACACCCTACTAAAAGCATAGCAAGGTACTGTATATTAGAGCACAGTGAATGCATAGTATAGAGCAGCCATAAGCGAGGGAGCAAAGAAAAGCCTGCTGTAAACGCAAGGCAGATGAAGTATTTATGCTGGTCAGAATTTACAAAGGTAATCCTACACTTCTAAATTTGGCAATTTAACAAAGCAAGCACAGTAATGAAATGTAGTAGACTTGTGATTAAGTTGTTTAATATTCCAACAGGGTCTTAGTATAGTTCTGGGATACACGTATATACTGCACATACTTCACAGTCATCCTTAATTAGTTTACAACTGTATTTGGAGTTCTGAATGCTTCTTAAAATGAAACTGTTTTTAAACCTATGCATACTATACTGTCTATATAATATACATTTACTGCTTTTTGCATGGCTAATACCAAGGTTCTTACCATGCTGTAACATAATTATTGATTTACTAGGTTTGTTTTTTCTTTGCTAGGTTTTCCCCACATCTTTACTAAGTTTTTATAAATGTTTACGCCTTTAATGGTATGCTATTACGATGTAACGTTTTACAAGGTTAAATTAAGGGAATTAATAATGAACTATATTTAAACTAAATATGTAACTAATAGATAACTGAGTTAAACTGCATGTACATATGCACTGATAATAATACACACGTACAACAAGAAAATGAAGAGGGTGTGAATACAGTTGAACTAAATACAGTAATATGTGGCTCCTGCATACATACACCCACGGCTTTCTCACAATGAAAAGAAACATGATGTGTTTATATTTATAAGGATTATCATTAATGCTGAACCTTTTCTTTGACAAATGGGCAGTGTCAGATTTTAGCCACAAACTGTCCTTAACATTAAAAAAAAAACATATAACTCCTGACCTGATTGGTAGTACCTTTAAGCCCTGCTGAGTGAAAAATTATCCAGTCAAGAAATGCTTTTCAACACTCTGACTGGCTTTCGTATCACTAAGCAATGCAGAGTGTATTACTTTTAAGAACTGGGTAAAAGATAAGACTCCTATTGCTTATGAGTTTAAGGAATTTCAGGCTTGACTACTATGAGCATTGTAAGATGAACTGAAATCAGTGTTTCTATAGAGTTCTTTATTAAACTCAGGTGTGACTAATTTGTAAAGCTTGCCTTTTTAATTTTAATAGAATCTCTGCATGTGTAGCATGGATTCAACAGATAAAACAAATGATCTGCTGCAGGAAACTGTCATTAGCTGTTTACTTATTTTAAATTGACGGAGACTGTAGATTAGATACATGAAGAAACACTAGTTTATTTGTCATATACAATCAGGACTGGAATACAAGTCTCACACTATTGTACAAACTAACAGGAGCCCTGAGCTATGTCAATCTCGCTACTTATAATATTAACCAATGAGCAGTGAGTACATTCACAATCCTTTCTCTTTATATGGAACATAGCATTGTTACATCAACTCTTTTTAACTCTTTAGTTACCGTTACACCATTTTACATCTGCTTCAATCCTGTTATATGTATATCATATACCACAATCTTGTAGGTTGTTCACATTAAATTTCAAACGAAAGGGGCTCACGAGTGATGCATCCAGTAAAGCCACTCCACATGGAGTGCAGGATGTGCCCTATAGTCTGGGGATCGCAGGTTCGAGTCCAGGCTATGTCACAGCCGACCAAGACCAGGAGTTCCTGCGGGGCTTAGGAAGGCAGGGGAATCCACGGCTCACCGCACATCAGCGACCGCTGCAGCCAATAGGGTGCCTGTGGTTCTGCAGTGGAGCCGCCAGATCTGTGTTGTCCTTCGGCGCTATAGATCTGGTGGCCTCGCTGTGGATCATCAGTGCGAAAAATGACAGATTTACACGTTTCAGAGGACACGTGCTCCAGCCTCCATTCCCAGAGTCGTCAGTCGTCACGATTAAATAAAAAAAAAAACGTTTTTCAAAATTAAAATGCTTAAGTATTTGTAGTTTCCAACAAAAGAATCATTCTTAAATTAAAAATATTAGAAGCAATTAAAACTTCAAAGTAAGTAAAGATGGAATCACATTGCAATTTGTCCGGACTAATGTTTGCAAACAAGATTTACCCTACTTAAAAAATGTACACAATGTAAGCCATTATCATCTAAAAAAATAGCTGTGGTCTCGGTTCATCTGCTGGATGTCAATGATACTACTCAGTGATATTTGAATGGGCGACTTTAAAACTAAGATGTAATCTCAAGGATGTACATTATTGCATTCTAGTACATTGACCATGGTGAACATGTGCAGCATTTTGCAGGGGAAGAGCTGCGTGGATGGGGTTAATAGCCATCAACTCTCTACTGGTCAACCCAATTGCATAAGCTTAATTTTCTTGGTTTAACTGAATTTGGTTGTTTTTTTCCCCATGTAAGGATATGAAACAAGAACCACTGTGCCAAAAACAGATCTGTTGAAAATATGCAGAATGTGTACCCTGAAAAGGTCACAGACGGTATTGCTACTTGTTGTTCTGAAACTTGTCTTTGTCATCAGATAGTCCAGGCATCAGCTGTGCTGTTATCATTCAAACAGGAAAGGAACCTTGAGAACTGATACAAAAGGAACTATGAAGTACCTAAACTCTGAACAAGCACTTATGTTTGAGTTATAATCAAACCTCTATCTGCAATTCCTGTTTCCTAGTTTGTGTTGCTTTAATGTCTGATTCAAAGTAACATGACTTGGGAATTCTTAGAACAGAAACTAACGTAACTTCAAATAATAATAAAAAAAAAAAAATAGCAAAGCAACACAAACATCTGTCAACTGTCTCATTGTAGAGGAAGCAGCACATTACTCTCTGAAGTACTGAGGTCTGTTTAATATCCATCTAAAGCTTTTATCTTAAACAAAATGGATGGTATAGTACAGTACAGTTGCCCTTTTCACTTGTGTTGCTTGCAGTTTCCCTGTCATTTAGGAATTATCATAATTCCTTTTATTCAAACTGGATTGTGACATTTCAGATTAAGCCCCAAATAAGTGCCATTGAAAATAATTTGGTAAGAATTATTACTTGATATTGAGAAATCAGTGACCCGTACATTTTCAAAAAATGTGATGGGATTCCAAGGAGGATTTCTAGGGTGACCAGATTTTGACAAGAAGCCTGTGACACCTTTGGTGTGTTCTATCAAAGCCTTATCAGACCATTACTGTCCTTTGCCACAGAACGGACATTTGCACAAACTGATAGAAAGAATAATCAAGTAATTTACATTTGTCAAGGACTGGATGACAGCACATCAAACATGATAAATACATGCTATAAAACCTAGATGACTGCAATCTCATGTCAGTTACAAGATGGCAATCGGTGCATTAAGGTATGTAAAAACTACAAACATAACCTAAACAGAGAAAAAACAGAGGAGGGTTTTTTTTTACTATTAAAATATTGCAGCATAATTTCAGGAAAAGTACCAGGGGGCGCAAGTGTGCCATTCTTTTTTATTTTTCCCTTTGATTTTCCTGATAATTTGGGATATTTTCAGGTAATCATGTTTTACTCTGTGGCAAAGTGGTTAACAGTGTGCAGGTGCAGGTGATCAATAAAGAGACAGACAATGATAATTCAGGTGTAGCGGTGTTTTATTTTATAATCCTGATGCCGAAACAGCAGTAAATAATAACAATGATAAGCAATATAGTGGTATGTATTTCTTTACTGTATTCCATGGGTTGGTCGTGAAATAATAAACAGTCCCGATCTTTTAAACCTACTCATAACACAAGTGCAAGCTCCAGTGCTCATAGTGCAAATACGGTTTATTGTACAAACAAGGTGAAGTGTTATCTGGGTTTTCTGGCCTCTGGCGACAGCTCCGGATCATGTTATCCATCTACATAACAAACAAGTGCACTTTAGACACGACAAACAAAACAAAAAACACACTGACAGTTCACAACACAGTTCTCATTTTGGTCTCAAATTAACCATTTACAAAGGAACAAATCATATTGCTCCGTCCCCTTTTGTACCATTTATCAACACCCCTTGGTTAACGAGTGCAATAGCTCCTCCAATCCGCGGCTGCCACATCATTTCCCTTCCGGGTCAATGATTTAGTGTACCGTAGTGCCACCTCCTTTCTAGATGACTAACTTCTGCCTAACCCTGGTGAAGAATTGTTTGGCCCTTTTATTTTATTTTATTTTAAAGTTAGATATTTTTTAGCAGTGGAATCAGCTCAAAATTAAAAATGAAATGAATAAATTTGCTTTGGAATTGTTTCAATGCATACATTGACAGAGTTAAGTAGTGTGCCTGTTACAGTAGCATATTAAATAAAGAACTGGCAGATTGTGGTAGACATACAATTCAATTTTACTTATATACTCTATTTTACTCTTGTGGCTGTATAATTAAATTACAGGAAAGCAGAGTAGCCATGAAAAAATACAGGCCCTACCTATGATGTGGCCTCCCTTTGAGATTTTGTTCTGGTAAATGTTTAAATGTTTGCATCTGAAGCTCTCAAACATCAGGAGATAAAAGTAAGGACACCTAATATGAATTAGACTAAAGGTGCCTCATTTCAATTTTTTTTTGTAAACGTGTAAACTACTTGCAGTAAACTAAACGACACCATTTAAATGATGGCCGGGGCTTTTTGATGAAATAAAAAAAAAAAAAAAAAAAACTGGTATATTAAATTAATATGAAGAAAACAAAAGAAACAATATCTTTCAATTGAGCACTAAACACTATTCAACATGCACTGTACTATTAAGTAGTACATAATGTACTTCTATTAAGGTACAAAAATGAATTAGACATATAAGGAAAAGTTAAGTGTTTCTGTGTTGGAGTAGAAATTCGGAAAACCTCATGGCTAATTAACATAAAGCATGTTGTTAAACACACAGTGATTGTCAGTTTTACTATTATCAAGCATTCTGTAAATCTACAGGTAATTTACACAAGCAAATAAAAAAAAAAATACAAACAATCTTATTGGCAACATAACTGCTTTAGATTTCCAGAAATTGACTTTAAAACCTGGTTATATATATATATATATATATATATATATTAGATATATATATATATATCTATATATTATATAATATTATATAATATGATATTTTTATATGAAAACTAAAAGTTACAAGATGTTGAGGTTCCTACTTCTGAAGTGTGGCTAGTCACATTAGATATTGAGTCACTTTATACAAATACCCCACAGGATGAAGCTATAGATGATATTTTTCAGACTTAAGAATTACATCCAGGGTCCATAACACCACCTTCTGAGTTTATAGCTCAATTGGAAGATTTAGCTTTAAAGAATAATTTATTTTGTTTTTAGGATTCATTAACAGCTATGGGCTGTATAATAGCCCCTGACGATGCAAATTTATATGTAGGTCATTTTGAGAATCAGTTTGTGTTGAATTCAAACAAAAATGGTTTATTTTCTAAAATATTGATCTGATACAGCTATACTGATGATGTGTTTTTGATATGGAAAGGGACTGAAATAGAACTGAAGGAATTTCACTAAATTCTCAATCAATGGAATTCCCATTTGAAATTCACCCTTGAAAACAGCAACACAGAGATTTCTTGGACATTAAAATGTCTAAAACTGATTTGGGTTTTAATATGATGATTTACAGAAAAATAACTTCCAATTTCCACACTAAGATATTGAAGGATAATTTACCTGTAAGCTAATGTTTTAGACTCTGACGCCTCTGCTCCAGTAAAGAAGAATATATAGATAAAGTGAAAGAAATGCATGCAAGGTTCATGGAGAGGGGTTATGGAAAAGGAATTGTCAAAAAAGCTTTGAGAGGGCTCTATATACACATAGAGACATTAGCCGAAAAAAAAAAAAAAAAAAAAAAAAAACTTAATTTGTTGTTTCAAATACTCAGGTTTATTGTATAAAGCTCAGATGTATTACTCAGAGACACTGGCATGTTTTACAATTACACTCTATTTTTCAGGTTCGTCCAATTTTTGCATTTAGACATAATAAAAACATTAAAGATTTTGTAGTTTGTGCAGTACATGAAACAGAACAGAAGCAAATCTTTTTTTGCTTCAGCGCCACAGGGACATTACCCGTGTGGGAGATGCTCCTGCTGCGTAAACACAAAAAAACCCACAAAAAACCTTATTTTCAAAATCCCAATGCAGGTAAATACATTATATTGAGCGAGTGTACTGCATGTTCTTCTGTTAATGTTGTCTGTGTAATACAGTGCCCTTGTTCATTGATGTATGTAGGTAAAACAACACGGCCCTTGAAGACCCATAATAATGAACACAGAAGTACTATACGGAGAAGTTATACCAGCTACTATCCTTTAGTTGTACATTTTAATAAAAAAAACAACACTCCATATCTGATCTGGTATCTGGGGCTTTGGAAACAGTTAAAATTGGCTTTAGAGGTGGCTCGGTTGACAAACAACTCTTGAGAAGGGGAACTTTTTGGATATATATTTTTTAATTGTGTTGCATCACACATTGTTAATGAAGACTTGAACTATGGACTTTAACGCATATATATATATATATATATATATATATATATTATTATATATATATATATATATATATATATATATATATATATACATCATAACGGTGTCTTATTCAAGTTGCAGCAGAGAAAAAAAGAAAAAAGTAACTTATTTTCAAAAGATATCTTGAGGTATAAAAAGAAGTTTTGTGCGATGTAGAGATTGAGTCTTTAAACTCCACATTCATAATGTTCAATTGAGTGCTTGTGTTACACTTCGGCAGGTTGTGAAGATTTTATACTCAAACGGTCACTACACTCAATCCAGGCATGTACTCATGCATTAAAAGGGGAAATGAATTACGGTATGCTAAGAGAGACAAGACAGGAGTGCGACTAACATGCATTAAAAACATTTATTTCCTAAAAAATGAACGTGTTAATCACATTAGTTAACTGTGATTAACTGTCAGCCGTAATACAAATACATGAAGGTAAGCAAGATAATCACCACCTTACAACTCGTTACCTTAAAACTTTAAACAAGTACAGATTTTATTTTTGTATTTTTAGACACCATTTTTAGACAACATCACTTGCAAACATTATTTTAATAACAGAAAAAAGTCTTACAAACATATTTGAATGATTAAAATAAACACAGAAATAACAAAGATAAATAAGACATAGCAGTGTTTCGCTTTTCTTTTTTTAATGTGTATTATTATTATTATTATTATTATTATTATTATTATTATTATTATTATTATTTATTATTATTATTATATTAATAAAAAACTTTAAAAAGTGTTGCATTTGACTTGTTTATGTGCAAATTTCGCTGATATTCATCCTTTTTCCCATGACTCTGGTCAGGACCACAGGTTCTGAAAATGCACTACTTAATAAATAATAATCAGCTCATTAAGGAAAGTGGAAATGTATTGTTGAGATAATGAGATATATTATCTCAGGATCTCAATGTGAAACTGTTATGTTGAGATATCTTGTGATATTGACATAACACATTTACATTTTTTTCCACGTCCTCTATGAGCCAGTGAACAAACAGGATTCAAAGAAATATATCAGCATTATTCATTTTAGAAAAGATCTAACTCGAGTGGAGCTCCCCACTGACATGGTGGTAGTATTTGAATGACAGCTTACTTCTATTGAGGTGAGCAGGTAAATCTGGATTATTTCAGTCGTAAGTTAGCAGGCACAGGCCCAGTCTTGCAGCTGCTTTTGAAAAGGAGTCAGTGTTTTTACATTGAAAACACAAAAACTATTCATTTAGATAACCCTGCAGAGTTACCTGAGTGAACCCTTTGTGTATTTTCAATGTAGCAAATTGAAAGAAATTCCAGTTTTCAGAGTGCTGCTTTAAATTACACTGAGGCGGTTCTTTCAGAAATGGAAACAAAAAAAACTGTCAAAACAGACCAGGAATGCATTTTATTTTAAGGTAAAATGGTTTATAACAGACAAAATAATGCCTGTACAAACCCATCAAGGTCGAATTGTGATAACGAGCCTTTAGCCATGTAGACAAAGAGTTGTGCACATAAAAAAAAATCTACTGGGTTTGCATAAAAACTCTGAAAAACAATTTATTTTATCAAACCCTTCTACAAAAACTATTTGATAAAAAGAAGACAGGTATGAATTAACTAAATACAGTAGTTCTGGAATGTATTTATGTAATACTAAGAAGAACTGAGAACAATAAACTGTTGAATTAAAAGAAATACAAAATACAATAAATAGCTGTTATCTGTAGGTAAGTTTCCCTGCCTACCTGCAAGAACACCACTGTCTAGGAAGCTGACATGCGGTGACAGAGGGAAGACTTTAAAATAAATGGAAGTAGCAAAGACTTCACTTTACATCACCCTAGTTGCTGTAAATGGCGTTTACAGAAATATTGCATTAACATATGTCAACTGAAACAATAGAAACAGGGACACCCAATATATATATATATATATATATATATATATATATATATATATATATATATATATATATATATATATATTCTATAAATAGTTAATGGATAACCTAATCAAAAACTAAATTACCTAAATTGGATTGATAATTTAATCTTGCAATTGCCACATGGTTGTTGAGGAGGATTTCTAACGAGGAAAATGCTAAACATGTTCAATTCAATAACTTCAGAACAGGCCATTAAACCAGAGGTTAAAGATATGTCACTGTTTTCAGATATTGAATAAAAAAATATTCACAATATTTGAAATATTAAAAATATTCAAATCTAATTTTAAATAATAAAATATTCAAATATTTGAATTAATTGATCAAATTCAATCTAATTTAAATAGACCAGCTCCCAAAAGATTATTGAGTGTTTAAGAATAACAATGCTAACCTACTTAGAATGCAAGGTAATAATTAGACTGCTGTATGTCACAGTTATATATTTATGAAGAGTTTAAAGTATTTCAATGTATTTCAACCACTTTACTCATATTTAAATATTTTCAAATAATAACTGCTTTCCACAAACCATATTTATAACTATTTATCACAGGGCTGTTTCCTGGCCTGGAGAAACAAATGCATTACCTCTACTTCACAAATTGCTTTGCAAGATACGAGACTAGGGTGTGTGAACTATGTATCAGTTGCAGAGTCACTTACAACAACGTCTTACCTGAAAAACTGAACGCAAGGAGGTTAAGTGACTTGCTTAGCGTCACACAATGAGTCAGTGGCTGAGCTAGGATTTGAACCAGGGGCCTAATTACAAGGCTGTTTCTTTAACCACTGGACCACACAGCCTCCATCTATCATAGGCAAGACAACAATACATGTGAAAATTGAATTATTGGTGAATTTTACTCAAAGTAATTTGCAATCCACTGTGAGAGTACAGAATGATAAAATGTTAAATAAAATGTATGTCTATATAAGAATAAGGTTCATGTTAAAGTTTACCACAAGATGGCAGTAATACCTAATGATCCATTTTATTGAACCAAGAAGTCCATAAAGAAGCTGCAGCACATCTTGAACCAGTCTGTGTTCCAGTCAGCCATTATTCATCACTGCAGCGGTCAGAATCCTGCTAAATGAGTCCTAAGGGCTCTGTCTGTTGTGTGAGCCACATACATATTATATGCTGTCAGATTTACTTCCAATGAACAGTAGTCCCAAAATGAATTGCTAATGATCAAATAATTTCTAAATCTGTTATTGCAGTTGCAGAATATTTGACAACCCTACAATTTACCTACTATCAATCCCAAGCCAACTCAACTGTGTGATTTTTTATTTTTTTTTACAAACTTAGCCTTGCTCACAGCTGTAACAAAATATGACTACCAGGGTGTACGTGTATCAGACAGAGTTGAATCCCAGCAAAATAACATTTAGAAAGACTAATATAAATTATAAATGTTAAAATGTAATGTCAGTAAAGCTATGACCAGCTATTACCACTCTGTGTTTTTATTCTTACCAACTTTGAGTCAACTGCACCTCATTATTCATACTGTAACAGGCAATCTTGTGTCATACATTGCCATTACAGATTCTGTCAAGTCCCCTGTCGGTGAGATGAGATGAAGTTAAAAGCTCTACAATCACAGATGCAAATAAGCTTGGCTATTTTGTATTGTGATTTAAATGCTTGCTTGTGGTGCGCAGGTTTGTGCCCAGCCACCGCCCTGTTACACTGCCACTTTAAAATTTAAAAAAATGCATTTTAAAAAACAGCTGGAGGCACTGTGAACAATACTCAGGGAACAGCATTAACATATTAAGACTTCATAAACCCAAACAAGGAGTAGACACAATGCTGTAGGTAGACAGGAAGTCAGGAGTTCTATTTTTTAACGCAGCACACATTGAACTTTGTTTTTGGATTCTGACCAGTCTAGTGGCAAAGTGAATGAAATAAAAAAATGCAGTTAATACTCTTTTTTAACATTGGCCTGTTTAATAGGGGCTTGCAGGTTTTAAGAACATGTACAAATGAAAGGTGACCATTCAGCCCGTCTATATCTGTCTGGTTCCTAGTAGCTGGTTTTCTAACACAGGAAGACTAGGTAAAGGTGAAATCTTATTTATAAAATAAACTTTTGGCAAAATATTTATAAGGTAGGTCACAGCTTGATAAGAGACAAAGGCCACATCCAAAAGACAGTTCACAAAGCCCACATCCTATTGCCAGAAAAAGCCATTAAAGAATCTGCAGTAGAGTGGAAAGTTATCATACAAGTACAATTTAAACATAGGCTGTCTGATTATCAAACAGAGGCACAAAAGGTACATAAGAACATTGCCCGAACAATCATAATGCACTGTGAGACTGTGAAAGGGTAGCATCGCTGGCAAGCTACCAGCAGGAGGGAGAGTCAGAGACAGAATGATGCAGTGAAAGCACTAACGAGCATGTTTATTAATAAAACAAACAAAAAACACAGGAACAAATAAACACAAGAACAAGGACCAAAACCAAAAGATTTAAATAAAACAAATACCTGCTTTCCAGGCTATGCAGCGTTCCTTCACTAGAACTTCTCCTTTGGCACTTCTCCTTTTAAACGCCTCCTGTTCAAGCTGGGGCTGGGGCTAGGGCTAGGGCTAGGGCTAGGACTAGGGCTAGGGCTGGGGCTGGGGCTGGGGCTGGGGCTGGGGCTAGGACTTCACCTTCACTGCACCCTCCAGTAAACAAAGGGTTTTGAAATCCCTTTTATACCATATAGCTGGGATTTGATTGATGATCAATTATCCAATCAAGATCCAACCAAATTTCACACAAGTATTTGGCAGAAATGGAATTAACCCCATCCCTGACAAACATAAATACAAAATACACAATATTTATTTACAGACACAAATACACTATTTTCATGTGCATGGCTTCCGACCTGCCACATTAACATTATAGGCAATTGATAATACACTGTCCAATATTTTAAGACCAGGCTAATGCAGAAACACTAAAATAAATGTCAAACAAAAACCAGGACTGACTAAATACAATGTGGGATGACAGGGTGCCCTATACAATGCACAGGGATGGAGTACGGTGGATGAAACACAGAGATAGACCTTTCAGGTCTTATGTGATAGATTCTTATTTATTTCTAATTGGTTGCAGATGTTTATTAAAAGCAAAGATACTGGATTTCCCCCAATGTCTTGGGGGTATTTATCCAGGCCAGCTAATAAATGCTAATTAATTGTGAGGTCTAGCCTTTCATGTCTCAGGGCATCCACATGAATTCCACATGTAAAGGAGATTACATGGGGTTTCTGTGAAGGAAACTCAAGTACAGTATTAACATCATGAACACTGCAGTACCTGTATACCCACTAGATGAGCAACAACTAAAGTGAAAAGCTCATATCAGAGCTTAAAACTAGCAGGCCTGCTTGACTAAGCTTTCACAGATCTACCTCCTACAAGCTTAACCCATAAGCTCCTTATATACTCATTCATTGAATTGACCTTCATAAAACGGCTGTGCAAGGGGAAGACCTCAACTCAGACTACTTCAGATTTTTGCAGTTGTGTTAAAAAGAGGTTTTAGTGTTACGGCAGATTTTTGCAGTTGTGTTAAAAAGAGGTTTTAGTGTTACGGCAGATTTTTACAGTTGTGTTAAAAAGAGGTTTTAGTGTTACGGAAGATGTTTGCAGTTGTGCGACTATTTAGTTTGCTCTCACAAGGGCATTACAATACATTCAAAAATCATTATTGAAACTTTGCTTTTGCAATTTCTAGCTGCTTGGTTAGGACTGAGAAAGGTAATTTAACTAAATTATCATAATTTAATGTTAGCAATTTTGAAATTGAAATTTTAAGAACTTGCTGTTTATAGTGTGTGGGCTTTTTGCCAAGAATGAAAAATTGCCTTGATGAACATTTTATTAATGAGTTATCACTATTTAACCATGTTGATTTCTTAATCAATTTTTACAACTGTATTATTAGTTACTTAAAGTTATCACTTAATTTATCTTGTGCTAATAAAATGTACATAAAGATCCCTGTGTCTTGAGTTTGCTAGTTGCCCATTCATATGCTGAACCTAGAATGGAACAAGGTATTATAAATATATTATTTGTTTATTGTTATTATACACAAAGCTGACTGTTGTTTACCATGGAAAATTACAGAATTGCACAAATCGTTCTACTCTT
Source organism: Polyodon spathula (assembly GCF_017654505.1). Taxonomy (NCBI): domain Eukaryota; kingdom Metazoa; phylum Chordata; class Actinopteri; order Acipenseriformes; family Polyodontidae; genus Polyodon; species Polyodon spathula. The sequence goes on along the minus strand of NC_054542.1, from coordinate 44,244,286 downwards.
GTTTTCTTTAAAAATACTTAGTGTTGGATTAGTAAAATGGCTTCCTTGATTAAGGAGATTAAGGAGTGGATTAGGCCTTTAACATGTAAAAGCCACTACCATTCATATTGTTGTGAGAAGTTAAGGTTCTCAGCTTCAGTATATTCTTTCATGTCTACACTATCTAATGTACAGCTTGTACCAGGTCAAGGTGATTTACTCAAGCATTTCTCTAGAGGTAATGTAGTATAAAATGAGTGAATCACCTCAACTGAAGGCCATAAGGCCATAATTATTTACATGGCCATTCATTTGCATTAGTTTTTATTGCCTTTTCTTTCTGATTTCTGGTAATTTTATTATGTTTCTTCTTTCCAAAATAAATAAATAAATAAAGGCAACAAGACAAGCACACCACACAGACGAGCAGAAGGTTTTTGCGCATCATCAGCAATAACACTGTCGACTAAACGTTGTCCTACCTAGGCAGTAAACTTGTTGGCCAAAGCAAATTGTAGTCCTGTAATAAGCTAGAAAACATCAATGACAAATGAGTAACAAATGGTTTAGTAAATTTCTTAGATAAATTCAATCACAGTGGGGAGAAATGTGATGGTATATGTAGATGGTGAACTACATAAAGCAAACTTAAGTTAGTTAATATATATATGGACTGTCACTCACAGAAGCGTTGAAGGGCCAGGTCACTGGTGGGTGTTTAATTGAGTGGACACTATGAAGTACCAGTCTATTTTTTTAAGAACCACTTCTGCAACTGAGTTGTGCATCACCAGTCATAGTATATACTGTATGTTTGAGGGATTTCGGTAAAGCATATTGTGATCAACTTAGCGATGCACCATTGTATTTGTATATCCATACACTAGAGCCTATATTTAATCAAAGTTTATGGTGCTGCCATAGTTATATATTATGATAGCTATGGCACTGCAATAATTTTGATTTCATACTGGTCCCAGAATTGGGCCTTGACTTACCCACTGTTCCAGCTGCAGCAATGTGGATGTATTACCCTAATTTCATTTGCAAAATTCTATAACCAACAAGATCAAATGCCTAACGATGGTGGATATAAGCATCAAAACAGCATCATTTGTGATGTTTAAAATAGCAGTCAAATGTTCTGCCTGAAGCCTGCAACAGAGTTAATATACTGTTTTTGACTTATCCATAATCTCACTAACCAGCTTTTCTGTTTTATTTATTTTTTATTACCGTTGATTGTATTGATACCAGTCTGTAGATAAATCTAACATGCCTACCCCTTTATTAGCTTTTCATAAACAGTAAGAGGTACTCCTCTTATCTGCAGTGATCATGGCTTAGATATAATGATACCAGCATATTTAACAAGTTGAGTAAAACAATAATATAGCAGTAACTATACTGTCAATCAAATAGATTGCCATTTGTACCACTAGTACCTGACGATAATGCCTTATACTGCTATTTGGACTGCCCAAATAGGAGAATAGTTTCCAGTTTTCCACTGCCAGACTTGTACATATTTGTAATTTTTAAAATCATTTTAAATATTATTATATTAGAAAGCTTGCAAAGAAGAGCGACCAGAATTATTCCGAGTTTAAAAGGCATGTCATATGCAGACAGGCTAAAAGAAATGAATCTGTTTAGTCTTGAACAAAGAAGACTATGTGGCGACCTAATTCAAGCATTCAAAATACTAAAAGGTATTGACAATGTCGACCCAAGGGATTTTTTCGACCTGAAAAAAGAAACAAAGACCAGGGGTCACAAATGGAGATTAGAAAGAGGGGCATTCAGAACAGAAAATAGGAGGCACTTTTTTACACAGAGAATTGTGAGGGTCTGGAATCAACTCCCCAGTACTGTTGTTGAAGCTGACATCCCGCGATCCTTCAAAAAGCTGCTTGATGAGATTCTGGGATTAATAAGCTACTAACAACCAAACGAGCAAGATGGGCCGAATGTCCTCCTCTCGTTTGTAAACTTTCTTATGTTCTTATATTGGTCAAAATTGACTTTAGAACCCTTTATGTGATAAATTGTCTAAAAAAATATCTCTAGAATTGCTGACCTAACTGTTATTGAAAGCTTAGCTCAAAGCAAAACTTCTGGACTCCATGGACTTGCAACATCATTTTATGCAGCATTCAGTGAAAAAAAAAGTGATTTAGAATGTACAAGCCATGGTACAGTTCAAAGAGTGAATAGCTGGTGATCTAGCTGAATCAAATTAGACCAGTTTTATAAATGTGTCACATGTTAAGCCCCCATACTCTAGTTTTATAATTGGGCATGCCAGACTCTCCCATCTCTTTTACATGCAGCATTTTAAACCTGTAGGCTGTGTTTGAAGTCACTTAATAGATCCATTGACATGTTCTCCTTTTGAGTCGCGAGTTGTATGTTTACTTAAATACTTAAAATAATTTTAGTAACATCCCTTTAATGAACAAATAAGCTCAAATAAATAAAACCAAACCAGATATATTTGTTCTGAAATTCTGTTGGATTGAAAAAAAAAAAAAATCATTTTATGAATGATTTATAGTTAAAATCACAGTTAATTTAAATGTAACCTGTTTGCCTTTTAGAGAATAAGCCATTAAAACAATTATCAAAAACCTTTGTCCTGAATTAGAACTCTGATTCAATTGCAACTGAGTTGCTGGTGCATACGTCAAAGCAATAAAGCATGACACAGGATTCAGTATAGAAAGCATGATTGAACAGAAGGAAAATGAATACTGACTTAATCTAACTCAAGGTAAAAAAAGACAAATTATATGTAAATCAGGCAGTACATAAAGACAGCAACTCTGTAGGGATGCATTGGTGAAGTAAAAAAATAGACACTTATTTTAAGTTTAAGGTAGACATTCTGTAGTTATATTATGCTGAAAAAACAAGCAGTGTGTTGCATCTGCAGTTTCAAGGTCAGTAATATCTCGGGGACAAGTAAGTCTTTGGAAATGTGTCAAATGATGCCAAAAAAACAACATTATTCAAGCAATAATAACCTCCAGACAGGGCATTTCCTGTCTGTTAATGCCCCGGTTGGAAGAGTTGAAGGTCACTGTTTATAATATAGAACTATACTATTAAAAAAAAAAAAAAAAAATCTAATGACATTAAAGATAATGTAATCAAACGTATGACATAAATAACAACATTACAGTATTTACCAGTCTTTGCTGTTTAAACTTGGTATGCTGGTATTCTGTCGGGCCACGTGATGTCTGGTAGACACTTCAGCCTTGAGCCCCACTTAAATCTGAGAAAAAAGCAACCTAACAACAGAAGAGTTCTTTATACTGACATGATTGGCAAATCCAATACCCATTTACACATTATGCAGTATAGGGCTCCCTCTTTTTGTAGCTATGTCATTCACATATAAAAACAACATGAAGTACTGAGGGTAGTGAACTAATGAAATGTACTTACACAATAAAATATTGCAGTTATACAAGTCATTGTCTACATGATCTAACAGCGAATGAACAGAATGCGTTAGTTATCGAATTAGAGAAGAAAAACGAAGAACTGTATATTCAAAACAGAGCTCTGCACTGTGTGTTTGTGTGTTTTTAATGAATACTTCTGTAACGGGGGTAGGGTAATGAAGCCAAACCAGTGTAGGAACGTTTATAGCTATTGTGGGGGCAACTACGCTCTGGTTAAGCCACCACCATGCTGCACAGTAACCCGACTATGTAAGCTCTATAACGAAAGAGCAACTAAAATGTAATGTTTCCCAATTTTGCCCTAGTTTAAAAGCACATGTTCTTTTATTGGGAAATTGCAATGCATGAACCACAAGGAAAGTAGAGGACAAGATAAATATAGTTCAGTGTTTTTATTTAGAAGATAAAATATGCTTTTCGCATTTACAAAAATAAATAATGTATCAAATGGATGCTTTTTTTCCCAGGGCATCATAAAACAGAGGCATATTAGTTCTCAGCTACACAAATTAGACACAGTAGTTAACATGTCAGCATCACAGGTTATGAAGCACTGATGGGCACCTAAGCAGAATAAAACAATTCATTGGTAAATTGAAAATGTGGTTGAGGACTTCGTCAACAAAATGTAATCAAATCAAAATAACTCCAACTAAACAAAATAAAACCTAACGAGTCCTCAATCCTACCTCCAATAGAGTTCAGATACAGAGCATTGGGTACATATTCCATTGACTAAATAATCCCATTCTCACAGCTAGCAAAGAAAGGAAATGGATTTTCATTTTACAGGCTAAATAATCCCATTGGAGCCTTTCTAGATCTCTCCCTTCCCCTCTTACTACAGGCATAGCCAGTGCAGGGCTAAGAATTTAGCAGAAGTGGCAACACATGAGCTACAATTGCTATATTCAGATACACACCACCGCCAGCATATGCTACAGTTCATAAACTTCACACAGAGTTTCTCAAAAACTTTTACCACCGCTCCTGCTTCCCAGCCCAGCGTCCATGCTCGCCCGAACTGCCCATTATTCTGAACATTCTCCCAGCTCTCTCCTCGTTATTCTTAATGAAGCTTGATAAAGTATTCAGCTACACACAACTGCACTAATTAATCAATTACAACACAAGTTTTTTGTACTCATTCACATGTGCTTTAAAAAACATATCAATATAAAATAATCAAAGTACAATAGAAAAATGACATCTTAAATTATAAATACAAAATAAAGTGCAAAGAAAGCTTGACCCTGTTACATTACAGTTGTTCTTTATTTTTCATTACATAAATATTTTTTGGCATATAAATCTTCAGTTCTAACCTTGAAAAATAGATTGCTATAGGTCCTGCATTTCAAGACAGCCATATCTGAAAGACATCTAAATAAGCTTCTTTCCACCACTGTGTTGTTCTTAGATCAAGATTTCTCTTAAATGTTCATTTTGCACTACCAACTGCCACAAAAGTGGCAATGAGCTTGTGGCAGAGCAAAGCTCTGCCCTTTTAAATTGGCAGGGATGGGGTTAACTTCCCCTACCTGCCTGGGTTTATTATGTTCAGGTGGCTGGGGCTGATTAGTTGATTAGGTTGATTAACGATCAATCAGCGCCCAGCCACCTGATATAAAAGGAGGCCTCTGCTTCTCATTTGGGGAGAGGGAGCTAAGGAAGCAGGTTGGTTTTTTTTTCAAAATGGTTGGTTTTTTTATATCAGGTGGCTGGGCGCTGATTGATCGTTAATCAACCTAATCAACTAATCAACCCCAGCCACCTGAACATAATAAACCCAGGCAGGTAGGGGAAGTTAACCCCACCCCTGCCAATTTAAAAGGGCAGAGCTTTGCTCTGCCACAGAGCTCTTAAGATTTATGACTGTTGTCAACAACTAAAACAGGGGTACCATACAGTAATGCATGGGTTACAAATAAGTCATCATAACTTTTAAATGCATGGTTAACAAGTATGAATTGCTATTTTGTAGAATTAACTAAGGGAAGAGGTCTGTAAGCTTCAACTACCTTTAGGGGATGTCAAGCCAACAACATCTGGTTTCACATAAAGTAGGGTGCACAAAAGGGTAAACTATGGAATATTTAGCTTAGCATGAATATATTAAATGGGTTCTACTTCACTACCAGAAGACTGGTGAGTGCTTTCCATTTTGTTAACATTTAAAATAAGGTTTTTCTAGTCATTGGAATCATTGTATGATTGTGATCTGACAGCTGCACAGATAAACTTAAAAACAAACAGGAAGTCTACTCTTCTGAACTTTTTAATCTACACAAACATAAGCAATTTGAGTAATTGAAAGTCATAATACTGCTGTAAGATCCCCCATTTAGATTTAGATACTGTACCAGCTGACACTGGTTTCTAGATGGATCAAAGAACAACAATAATGGATATGCTACAACAGATGTGTAGCCTGCAGTCACAGGGCACATCTATAAGAATATTGAACAAAAATAATTCATTAAAGTTGTACTAACAAAATATCTTTAAAAGCCCTTGAACCAACAGGCACAGGGTTTTCATACAGGTTGTTGGCGTAGTAGGCACAGATAAACAATGCAAGGTCAATGACCATAAGGTCAACTGGGTTGCCAATACGAGAGAGCAGTTGGCAGTTACATAGGTAGGTATCTATAAAGAATGTTAAATATCTCAGTCAAAATGAGTAAGAACACATCTACTATCCATAGATAGTGAAATTTACCATGAACCTGGAGATCAAAATTAATAGATAGTAGAAATGAAGGCTGGGATGATGCATCACATTGATTGATCATGCACATTAGGTAAAGTAATTGCATGTGGGTTCATTTTACACCACTACACATAATAAACGGTAGAAAAAAAAAAAAAAAAAAAAACAACCAAGATCGCTTTCAAAAAGTAACCTGCTTGGCCAGAAGCATTTTAAGCATCCCAGCAACCTTAAACCCCAATGAGCAGTTTTTTAACAAGGCTGGACAGATTGGAAACACGCTCCGTTCCTCTTTAAAAGCAAAGAAAGTGGGTGCTGTCCTGTTTCTTCACAAAAACAAGACATAACAAATGAACACTAAGATACTGGACTGTTTTTTTTTAAAAAACATGTTATGTTGTTTCCAAAGAGGAACTATCCATTACTTGAATTTATTTTTTTCAAGGTATTATCATCATGCTTTTTCATGGCACCAATAAAAGATGAAATGAAGGTATCATATTATTTTAGAAGAGTTATAATATTATGTCAATTAATTGATGTGATAGCTTTCAATAACGTATAGCTATTCAGTATATTATATAAATGCCAAGCCATAAACTGATTTCTGGAAAGCCCCTGGATATGCATACATAGAAAATTAGCTGGATGCTGCTAAATATTGTGAGAATTGCACACTGTGTGGCTCTCGCTGCAAAATTGATTTTTTTTTCCTTCTTTGGCAGCAGTTAAGTGCCCCCACCCCCAACACAGCATTATAGTATGAAACACCAAAACAAAGATATGAAATGAAATGGAACATGAGTTGGGTAATTAGAATAAAACCCTGAGTAAAACCTACAGTTTTTTTTTACTTGTAATAAATATGCACATCTTTCCATTTTTATATTTCTGTTTTATATTTATATGAGATAGAAATAATTGTGTACTCCACTATGTTCTATTGTACTTATTTAAAAACATAGAACCAATATTGATAAACATATTTAACTGCAAGGCATAGTATTTATGTAAAAAAAAAAAAAAGGCTTAGACCTGTGCTCAAAATACAATACAATACAATACAATACAATACAATACATTTCTTACAGAGCCTTTTATTAACAGGCATCCCAAAGAGCAGTAAAAACATGATGAAAAGCCATAGCAGTGAAAAAGCCTTGTCAAATAGTTATGGTAAGAAGGTAATGTTTCTATTTGTATTCTATAACAATAAACTTATTCTGAAAAACAAAAAATACAGTAAAAGCTACAGTATATCAGAAAGTGGACTCTGGTACCCCCTGCCCCAACCCATAAAACAAATTCTGGAAGGTTAGGGGTCTGTGCACTGAAGATTTTGGACACTCTGCTACCTTGTGCAATGGTATCATTATACTATACTCTATATAGTACATCATTTTTTGTGAGCAGCTGTTATTAACTGGACTCTGAATTCACCAAGACAAAACTAGACAGTAGTTATGAGCACCCACTAATATGTATCTTCGCACTTTTCCTCCGCATCAGCACACACGACTGCGATGCTCTCTCCAGGGATCAACTGAAGTGCGTCCGCCCTAGCTCCTCAGCATGTCAACCATCCGAGGAAGTCCGAGGAAAGGTAAGTCAAAACCTGCTACAAATACTTTTCACATAGGGCCATTTTAAACTCAAAAGTTTGGTAAATGCTGTATTTTGGTCTAATACTTATCAATGATATTTTAGTATTTACAGGAAAAGTACTATTTGTAGAGTGCGTCCGCCCTAGCTCCTCAGCATGTCAACCATCCGAGGAAGTCCGAGGAAAGGTAAGTCAAAACCTGCTACAAATACTTTTCACATAGGGCCATTTTAAACTCAAAAGTTTGGTAAATGCTGTATTTTGGTCTAATACTTATCAATGATATTTTAGTATTTACAGGAAAAGTACTATTTGTAGAGTTTAACAACTTACTGAACCACTGTAATTAAAACCTGTGACGGGGTATTGTCACAGCCGAGGCTGGCTACCAGCAGGAATTAGATCCAGAGAGAGAAAGCTGCAGTTTAAGTGCTGTTGCACACTTTATTAAATAAAACAACACAAAACACAGGAACAAACAAAACATGACACGAGGGCCAAAATAAAGTGTTCAAACAAAAGAGTAACACACTTGTAGGCTGGGCATTAGCCTTCACTACTGAGTTGAAACAGCACAGCACAGCACGGCACGGCAAGGCACAGCACAGCATGGCAAGGCATGGCACGGCATGGCACGGCACGGCACGGCACAGCATCATCTAACAAACAAAGGATTTCTGGTTCCTTTTATACATGAGGTCACTCCCCAATTAGCACCAGTTACCTGCACACCTGAAGCATCCTACAGTTTCAATTTAATGCATACATTTTTTTTTTTTTTTTATGACCACTTATGTGATTGCTGGCCAGAATAGATTTAACCCCATCCCTGCCAACCTTACATTCCCCCCACACACAATACATACATTAAGGGCTTTTGCCCTGCCAAAAAACCAATGATTTTTTGTATGCCATGTGTCTTCCCAATGTACTGAAACTGGGGATAATTCTTTACCTTAATTTGCATCTAACTGCACTGGACTGAATACAGACTTTTAAAAACAATGCAAAAAAAAAAAGAATAACATTTAAATATTGTTTAAATATGAATCATAATAAATGTTTTATGATATTTACCAAAATGTCAAGCCCCGGTAAAATTTAGGACAAACTAAGGCATTTGTAATTTTTTTGATGGGAAATACATACATACATTTATTTTCATTGATTTTAAACTACTACTTCATTGGTTTCAAAGGTACTTGTTCTACAATCAGGAAATAAAGCATTCAAATGATGTATGGCAGATACACTTCAGGAAGAAAGAGAAGGATTGCTTTCATGTGTAAGTGCTGACAACAAAAAAATCAATAACATTTGAGTCCCTTTTACAATCAGCCACAACAGCAACCTTTTAGATGAGAGAGAGCATGCTCTGGATTAAAGACAGTTTAATTGTCACTATTCCTTATGCCTCTTATTGACCTAAAATGGGAGTATATGTGTGCAAATGCATATTATACAACACAAAGATCAAGATGCGAGACCGATGCAACACTTGTGCTTCTTTGAAAATAAATAAATAAATAAATAAATAAATGAACAGAGGATACTGAACTTTCATGATATATGGTTTTTATTCACCGCAGGAAGATGTCCCAGTAAATCACGAGCCACCATAAGGGTGATTGGTTTATGTAAGGACATATTCCGAAGGGGAATAAATACCACATATCATGAACGATCATTCTGTATTCTGTTTATACCACAAGTATATATTTAAAATAAATAAGAATAAAATGTGTACATTTTTTATATGAAATCAATTAATTCAGAGATTATTTTTTCCTGGCACATCTTTATTTTAATTGTCAGCAGACTATGCTTCGATGCGGACTGATTTCAAACCCTGTTTACGGACTCACAGACGCAGTCAGATCGGCAATTGGCATTTCTTGACTAAAGTCTGTTGTTTCCTTCCATTATTGGTAATGAAAAGGCTACATACCTGCTGTTTGGATAAGTCAGGTGCAGTCAGATCGAGATATATTTTTGTTATCTCGCTTAAGTAGGATAATGTGAATGGCATCACATGCTTACTGAGACTAGTTTTGAATGTGTCTTTGTTTACATTCCAATCCAGTTGTGTTCTGCTGAAATTCAGGATGGAGCTGTGCTTCGGTAGTTCAAACAAAACTCATTCTCAAGGAAATCGGAAGTCCAAATAATTTCAGACATTTTAAAGTTGTTAGAAAACACGCACAGGTGGCAGTATTGTTTGAACTACCGAAGCACAGCTCCATGCTGAATTTCAGCAGAACACAACTGGATTGGAATGTAAACAAAGACACATTCAAAACTAGTCTCAGTAAGCATGTGATGCCATTCACGTTATCCCACTTAAGCGAGATAACAAAAATATATCTCATGCTAGATATACCCACTCTTGTGGTATAAAAATTATAGGGACACCTGCAAATCTTACAAAGAAAATGAATACTATACATAAACCATTGGCTTTATGTAAAAGTTTATTATCCATTTCAGAAGGAAATATAACAGTGGAGAAATTTTACTGGCATTTTACCTCCCATGAAACTATTACCCCTTGTAAGGGAGTTTACATTCCTCTCTGTCAGAATGCTACAGGCAGCTTTTAGAACCTGAACTTATTGAGACAAGAGATCCATGTGAAAATGAGACAGCCATAGCAAAATAGACGTTCTTTTGAATGGCGATCCATAGAGTGTAGAGTTGGATATATAGTATAGTATAGCCACACCAGACACTAAAGAATTGTACAAAACAATTCTGTGGAAGGATTGATCAAGGAGAAGGAACTTCAATATCACTGCAGTAAGACTTGGCTTTAGCCAGGACAAAGTAGAAAGTAAAAGTCTAAAAAAACAATCTTTGATAAATCAATTAACTATAATAAATGAAAATAGGGCATCAAGCTGTGATGATATGGTATCATTTGCAGTGGTTATAAATATTTGTGGGGGCTCTCAGTAAATATGGTTATTATTGATGCAGTATTTACCTATTGTACAAGCTTGGAAACTGCAGGGCGATTGATTATGATATTTTTGAAATTCAATATACTACACAGTTTACATGTATAATCTAGTGCAGCTGCACAAAGAAGCACGTTTGACTTGTTTTGTCTTAGTGGTGAGTTGTATGCAGAAACTACCTTTGACAAATGGAAACAAACTGTTAGAAATTGAGTAGCAATACTGTTTTGAAGGTGGTTCAGTTGTCAAAGTGTGAAAAAGTTATAACATAAAAATCATTAAAAAATTTTGGGGACAAAATTATAACATTTAAAAATTTTTTCAAAACCCCTACCATATAATATATTTTATATTATATATATATATATATATATATATATATATATATATATATATATATATTAATATATATATATATATATATATACATATATATATATATACAGTACACATGTGCATAAAATTTGAACTGCAGGATGCCTCAGGTGTGTTGATTTGCTAATAAAAAATTAATCCAGAGAAAAACTTCACTCCTTCAAGCAGTATACAGTAGAATGTCTTTATTTACTATTACAGATACATTCTCAACACTTTATTTCTCTCCATAGAAATACGGTCTGTGATGAAAGTTGCTTTTGTCTCCTAGCAACTGTAAGCCTATTTTTTTCTGCTTCTATTTTGCTATTGAAAAGGTTGCTGTATACAAATCACTTGTTGATCAGGGAGTGGGTGTGTTGCTAATGGTGAAACCCGAATAAAAACAATAGTTCAATTTCCCTTGTGAATTGGAAAATATCTGGAGGGCTCCGAGAGCGAGATAAAAGGAGATGCCCACTAAGGCTGAGCCCCTAGATTTAAACATTATAACACATTCATTATTAATTATGGCAATTTCTTTATTTTGGTGTATTCTGTGGCAAACCTAACTTCAGTATGGATCTATTTTTTGTTTGTCGATACAATACTGCAAAATACATTCAAGCAACGCTCTCCTTCATTTTCCACAAGATTCATGTTGAAGTTGATTTATGAGTTCATATAAAGGACTTTCTGTAGCAAGCAATACATGTGCAGGTGCATAGATGTATTACTTGGCAACTCAACAATACTTTCAATACTGCAGAAGAAACACATTCCTCTTACTGTTATGAATGAACTTATTTTCATTACCACAGCCATTACATTTAATCAAAAAAAGTAAAAATCAGCTAAAATATATAAAACATATTTCATGTATACAGAGTATCTACACTACATATACTAAGAATTAAATAAATCTTGTAACCTTGTTTTGTAGGTTAGTACTTCACATCTACAGAAGATGAAACAATGACGGTAGATTTGACATTTGCTGTTCAGTTCATACAGTGACAGTGTGGGATTGATTAGAACAAAATACACATTGGACAGTATTTTGCAAACAGCTAAACCTGATAAAACATTTGGGTAACAAAATAAAATACCTTCCACATCATGGTTTAGTTTTTGTCATATCTTTTTTTTTCATGCTACTGGCAGAATTAAAGGCAGGGATGAGAGTTGTCTTCCCTGATAAAGAGAGGTAACTAACTCTTTACTCTTAAGAACATTGTATGTTGTGTACTGTAGTTAATAACAGATTGCATACCTCTTCATAGTTGTGCATACTGATAAATCATCTCCTGATTATTCGTTCTAGCACCAAACTTCTCAATAATGTGATCCAAGTCATTATTTTATTACTATAACATCTCAAAAAGCTCTGAAAATGTCTGTGATATTCTTTGAGTGCTGGATGCGGAAGCAGCTGTCTTGTTTTTTTGTCTGTGTTATGTCTGTGGTGAAGGGACTATGTGTATTGTTCAGATCTACCCCCCTTTTTTTCCCGGCTTCTCTCAGCTCCAATCGGTCTCACTCGACCATTGAAAGGTTTTCTCTGCTTTTTCCGGAGAAAAAACAACCAGAGACCTGTGCGTGACGTCTTTTTGATGATGTCCGACATTGGACCGGAAAGGGAAAATTGTAATGTCGGACCTGGTCCGATATAGGACCGCATGGAGTTAATTTGTGTTTCATTTGAGGAAAATTAAGTGAAAACAGTGTATTGAATATTATGTTAAGAACAAAAATTGTACACATTAATAAACAACTGGTATGCTAATAACTAGCTTTGTTATTTAACCCTTACATCCAATCTCATTACTTACTGACCCTTTTCTGAGTTAATTCTCCCGTTGAATATCAAATGATTAGAATACTGACTTATAAATACAAATAATGGGCAGAGCAACAATGCCATATTGTAAATCTACAGACAAAAACAAGATTCACCAGTTTTCATAATATTTAGTCAAAAATACTTAATTATAAGTAAGTACTGTAGCTTCAAATGAATTTACATGTTTTATTTTACATTTCTTTTGCTATTTCAGGATGTTTACAACCATTCTCAGTAACTGAGGGTTCCATGTTTCCACAAATGAATTATCTTTTTTTTTTTTTTTTTCTCAAAAACTACCTTTTTCCTGGATTTGAGCTAGGATTGAATTAGACCAAATATAACAACTACCTGCCTTATTCATTCCATTCAAGTCAAATGACACTTTGACCTTTAAACTCTGCCAGCCCTGCCTGTTCTACATACTTATCTAGCAGTTATTATAAGAAATTTCCCATGTTGGATTAATTATTATTATTATTATTTTTTATTTATTTTTTTTCTGGCTGAGATCCTTCGCGCAACTGCCAGAGATGCTGTCATCCTAAAACAGACCAACAATTTTTTATGGTAAGTGAAGTGAAGAAAGGCAGAGCTGTTTCCCAGTGGTGTTTGTAATGGTACGTGCATAAAATCACTGATACATTATTGAAAATCTTCATTGCAATATTATTTTGCTGGCTGTGCTGTGCTGAAAAAAAGCAAGAATGTGATGTGCATGAAGAAAAGTGTTCCATAGCCTCTGCTGCTACCGTAGAAATATTCTACAATTCTTGTCATACAGTCATCTTGATGTAAGTCACAACAACCTACAAGACAATCTGATGCTCCGGAATATGAATGGTCAGCAGACTCTTCCTCTACAGAGCTTTTTATGTCCAGGAGTGACCAAGATGTTAGAACTGCTAGAGTCAACCTAGCTGCAAGTGCTGACAACAGGAGTTGCAATTAAAAAAAAAAATAATAATAATAATAAATAAAAACAATTGGCAGGATTGTGAGTAAACCGTACTTACTTCCCATTGTTCTTGGACTTGGAAAAATGTTTCTCCCAGTTTAAAATGATATTTGATGCAGTTTTATATTAACCATTTTACACAGAGTATTGGAATAGGTTGTAGGCTCCCAACCATTTGTCAGCTGCCACTAAATACAATTACATTCCAGGTATAGATCTCAATCTAGAATTAGGACAATATAATGGGGTTTTTATTCATGTTTTACCAGAGCTCAAATTTTTCCAGTGTTACAGGTATGATTGTCATTGCTACCTACTTGGATTGCTGAGGCGATAAATGCAGCAGCCCAAGACTTCTTGTATCATACTCATAACCAATGCATTCACAGTGAAAAATAATCATAGCATAAACTTCACTTGACAGATGGAAAATGAGACTACCAGAGGTTTCTGAAAAAAAAAGCTTATATAATTCTGCATTTGTTAAATCCACTGCACAGGGTGCATTTTTCAATGATGCTCACATGAGAGACTAATTATTACTGTAAGATTGCAACCTTGTCAGTAAACTGTGCTGCAATTGGCACCCTAATTTAATATTCGATTATGGTGTAAACATTTATCAATGATAATTGATGCATTGACATTTTATTTTTAAAAATAAAGAACATTTTTTTTTTTTTTTTTTAAACAGAAGATTGTGACAGGATGGCTTGAGTGGCAATGTCAGACCCAAAAGAAACATAGAGTACTGCGAGGTGAAACGGTGAATGAGCTTGTTTGTGCTGGTTTATTGCAAATAAAAGGTTTAAACAGAAAACAAAATACTGAAAATAAAGAGCACAATGGCCAAACAAACAGATGGACACTAACAAACATGGTGAGACAGACAAACAAGTACTGTGCTGGTGTTCCCAGCATGGAATAGCAATTGTTATTATTTAATTTAATTTAATTTAATTTAATTTAATTACTCTCTCCCGTTCTCTACTCACCAAACACCCAACCCTTCGTGCTTCGTGCCTCTATATATACAGTTGTGCTGGGATTCAATTACTAATTAATTATTCACTTGAATCCCAGCATGAGAATTAATCTGTGCAATCCCCGTGCTCACATCCTATTACATAATTTATCTATACATATAGTGATTGTGCATCCCGCACCTAAATACAGCTATATATTTTAAATCACTCGTGCTACACAGACCCATTTATATCCTGTGCATCAATATCTATACACCAACATTAACACAATACACACATGGGCAGGCACACTGCCACAAAGATCCAATAGCTAAAAACACAAGATGTAAAAAAGCACATCTTGTATTCAAATTAAAACACTTATGATTATAAAAAAAGAAATACAAAGGACGTCAATTTTTAACAACTGAAAAGAATATGTGTGCGTTTTCATCAGATGCCCCTTTAACATTGTAATAATAATAAATAAAAATAAAAAAATACTATATTTTAACAGAAGTCATTTCTACCTGAACTACGGTTGTTCATTACTGTTAACATTTTATGTCCAAAAGTAAAGCAAAACATTTGAATTAACCTCACAAATCCTGACTAATTTAACTATTGTACTAAATTCAGTTTCTTTTTTATGTAATATTGCCATATAATCCGAACACAACATGCTTTGGAACAAAAGAAGGTAGTCGGTAGGTTTAACAAATTTAAAAAAAACAAAACAAAACAAACAAACAAAAAAAAAAACGTATTCCCTTAATTTTGAAATCAAGAAAACCTCACTACAATTGGCCTACTTCTGATTTGACTTGTCCAACACGAATGAAGAGCCTAAAGTGTGTATCCTAGCAACGTGCTAATCTACTAGCACTAAAAGAAGAGCACTCTCATAAACACAAGGTTTTAATGCAAGCCAGCAACAGGAGACTTCAAACTAGGTTCGAATTTGATGCATCAATTCACCAATATTTAATCGAAGCTCT
Organism: Polyodon spathula; assembly: GCF_017654505.1. Classification (NCBI taxonomy): domain Eukaryota; kingdom Metazoa; phylum Chordata; class Actinopteri; order Acipenseriformes; family Polyodontidae; genus Polyodon; species Polyodon spathula. Next base: position 44,228,443 of record NC_054542.1, on the reverse strand, counting down.
GGAAATTTAAGGACAGATGATCAGTAATTGATGCATCAATTAATTGTTGCGCTCTTAAGGTAAACACAGCTTCTTTTTAAGTACACAACTAGCTAAGCTAGAATATTATTATTTTAGTAGAGGGTTGGGGTGTTTGGAAAAGGAATTCATTTTTGCAATACCTTTGGAAACTGTCAACAGATGCTGGATAGTTTGGGAGAAGCTGCCCACTTCTTGTTGATTGAGTTGATTGACATAGCAGGCAGATGTGCCACGTAAATAGTTACTTGGGAAGCTGGTAGCTCTCTGTTTAAATAATTAACCCATGAATTTACAGTGGAGGAGTGGGAAGCAACTTCCAACCCCCCCAGTATTGTCTGGTAGTTAAAAATAAATATAATTGGTAGGATATTCATATTTCTTTTTTAAGTTGTAAGTTTTAATTCAATGGTATGAAACATACTCAACAGAAAGTGTTTCCTCGGTTGCCTTTGTTTCCCTAGTTATTAATTACCAATCAATAACACATGACTGTGATTTATTACATAACCTGTTATTGAACACTAGTCTTTTACAACACCAAGGATGGTTTCAAACATTGCTCAACGTAAATTAATCTTCTCATCGGTGATACTGGTATAGAAGTTTCCAATAAGCTCGTAGTTCTGTGAGAAGAGAATTTGAATGGTGTGCTTGAGGTTCAGTGAATAATTACATTAAAAAATATTTTCACAAGAATCAGAAGACAACATATTGGATTGGCCATCTGACATTAAATAGTACATGTCATGTCTTTTATACTACTTATAAACTCCTGCTTCCCAATTGACCACTGTAGAACTGAATACTTCAATAGAAAGCTATCATGTTCACTGCTCAATATTTCTAAATGTGTGCAGCTTTGGGCATAGTTTACCTCGAAAGGCTTGCTTAAAGATGCCTTGAACATATACAGTACTTGTATCCAGGAAGCTTGATACAGCCCAACACTGGGGAAATGTTTTCAAATGTAAGTTTGAATATGACACGAGTATACATGGCTAGAATGACTAGCTGCTGCTATTGCACTTGCAGCAATGCACCTCTGTGATTAAAATGCCTAACTAAATCATGTCCGAAGTATCTATATATATATATATATATATATATATATATATATATATATATATATATATATATATGTGTGTGTGTGTGTGTGTGTTTTGCGTGTCTGTGTGTGTGTGTGAGTGAGAATGTGTCAAAGAAGGTATTGTGTGTTTATACCTGAAGTAACTGCGTGTGACCTTGTGGCAGGCTGGTGAGTGGATAGAGGCCCAGAGACAGACTGCAGTTCAAAAAAATATACTTTTATTATAAATAGATACAAAAATAAAAAAGCACAAGGGCCAAAACAAAGGGATTGAAACACAAAAAGAGAGACAAAAAGCCAAATGTACAAAATAAAGGTTTCCAAGCTGGGGAATGCCTTCACTGGATTTAGAAAATTAAAAACTCACAACCAACAAAACACCAACCTGCTTCCTCAGCTCCCTCCTCCCAAATGAGAAGCAGAGGCCTCCTTTTATGTCAGGTGGCTGGGCGCTGATTGATCCTTAATTAACCTAATCAACTAATCAACCCCAGCCACCTAAACATAATAAACCCAGGCAGGTAGGGGAAATTAACCCCATCCCTGCCAATTTAAAAAGGGAAGAGCTTTGCTCTGCCACAGACCTGTACACAGCTTATATGTCCAGTATAATGAAAAGTTAAGAGTGTTTTTGTTGGGAAAACTGCTTAGCAGTCCCAACCCTTTAGTTAAAGAAATGTGTGTTAAATATAGGTCTCAGAGGTTACCAATGATGGCAGGGATGGACACAGACTGCGTTGCACTCACAGGTTCTACAAATAATATTCCACAGACAAAAGGCGAAAGAAAAAATGAAGTCACAAAACTTAACAAATAAAAGGTGCTGCTCTTTCGCAGCCTCCACTCTCCGGTATGGCTCCTGGTTTCAGAGATACTTTGCTAATCACTCACTAACACTGACCACGTCTCACTTAGGTATAAAATAACAGGTATCAGCTGCCTTCCTCAGCCGAGCTTGCTTGCACCTTTTACCATCCAGACGCTGGCGATCAGTGTTTATGTTTGGTACTTCAGGTTTCTGAAACCAGCTCCTGTTATTATTTCTCCTAAATTGGCAAGAGTGAAGGAACGGCAAAGCGTCACTTTTATTGGTGTTCTTGCGCCTCTGAGACCCCCCCCCCCCCCACCCGACCACTTAGAGAGAGGGAGACACTGCACACCCTCACAGAAGCTCTCTGTGTCATCACCATGATTGACAGGCTGATCTCTCTTTTTTTATTTTTATAAATCATTCTAACCAGCCATTCACTGCAATGGGGGTAGAATGACAAAAAAAAATCTTTAGAAATGATGTATTTGATAATGTCTAGTTCTCTATATTTCTACGCATAGTTTTGTAACACTTTGTTGTTTGTGCAATATTTTAAAACTGCTTTGCATATACAAAATATATTACATGTTCTTGAATTTAATATATATGTAATGATATGCAAACGCAAATGCACTTTGTCCATCTAAAACTGCACACTTCACAATTTCTTTCCATTTAATTCAAACAGCTGAATACAATTAAAATATTGGCATTCGCTTTAAACGCACACACAAAAAAAAAAACAAAAAAAAAACATGACAGTGTTGCTGCTGCTGCTTTGAAATGGAAGTGTGCTACTGCCCATTTTTGAGGTCGACTGTCACTTTTCTAGTTGACTATTTGGTGTTATCCCTACTTGCAGTATAAAATGTACTGTTGGTCCTCCTCCTGACTACCCCTGCTGTAGCCAATGCAATCTGCACTCGTTGTTTCCTCTTCCAGCTGTTTATAAATGCTTACAAGTTCATTTGATCAACCTATACACTGCCGGGACAAACAGCTAGCTTTTATTGGCAAGCACTAGGGGATCACTCTAGATTTCATCAACCACATATCCTTTATCAAGGATTACCCCTTTAAATAGACGGTTGATGATGAAATCCAGCATGAATCCCCATATTATTAAAAAATCTAGCTGGGGCATATACAACAGGCTTTGATAAATTAAACACTGTGATTGGCTGAACAAGACGACATGACAAGGCAGTAAGAATGGTCTTATTACATGGTTAGGGTTTAATAATCTCTGGAGATCAAAGCACGTCTGGGTCAATGGCTTTAAAAACTTCTGTTAAACTTTTAAAATCACTGGAATGAAATTAAAATGATAATCACTTTCCTTGGATTTCTTTAAAATATCAAAATCTTGTGCTCTTCAGCCACGGCGATGTTACATGTCAAGTCTCGGGATGAAATACCAAATTCAGCTGAACAGTAGGATCAGAAATCAAGGTGGAGAGCAGTTGCACTGGATCTTAACAACGGAGAGACTGCGTAAGAAAAACCAAAAAACAAGCAATGTTCAGATTTTCAAGAACAAAAAGTGCAATACATTACAGTAATTGCTGACATGTGTATTACAATGCGCTGAGCAGTTTTGTTCAGGTTGATAGATATGAGTGGCATTCCTGCACTGAAACTCTGAAGATTATAAAATAAAGGTGTAGAGCATGATTGTTGTACTATGGAAACAGTGATTTAAAATATGACTTTTCTGTAAATAGGAGTAATACTTTTTTCTCTTTTTTAGCAAATGTGTAGCTTTAAAGACAATTAGTATAGGGAATATGTTGAATTTGAAAAATTAAAATCATATTGGTATTTTTTTTTTTTTTTGTTGGTTTTGTTTTCATAACATAAACATATATTTGTGCACCAACTTCTTGTGTGGTGTGCCACACAACGCATCTAGATGTGCAGTAAGATCTCTCTTAGTGCTTACTTAACCCAGCAGGGGTATATGCTGATTGAGTCAGCCTCCTAGTAAAACAAGGAAGAGTTGGTTTTGGGTTGCTGAGAAGATTTCTAAACCTGACTCTTAACCTGACCCTAACCCTTTTCTGATACAAATAGATTTATACTTTAAGTACATTGTAGCTATGCATAATAACATTGTAATTATATGTAGGTACACATGTATGTACTATGTAACTACTGTGTAAATTCACCGTAATTAGAGACACTTAATATAAAGTGTTTCCCAAGACACAGTGTAATTAAGACCGAGGAAGACAGTAAGTTCATCAAGCGTGGATTTTAGAAAGTCAAAGCAATGGACAGACAGAGCACCTGATTTTAAATCCTGCCTCATTAAAGACAGAGGTTCGTGACCAGTATCTAAAACCTTCTAATACAAACGTATTATTAAAAGAAATGTGAAGTATTATTAAAAAACATATATTTGATATTCACTTAATTAATATATTTGGATTATTATGATAATGTTAAAAAACACCTTTGCAATCAGTTCCATTTTACAAGGCTGGTATGTGTCTGTGTTTTGTTTAATTATAAGTATCTGTGTTACTATCTGGAGTTGGATGCTACATTCTTAGTAGTCATTTTGGAAGTGTTTGACCTTTTAATGGCTACTGTCACATTGAACAAAACATTTTATATTGCCTTGCTGGCTGAGACTGGATTTAAACTACAATCCTTGAGAATGAGAGTTCTGAAGTGGCAAGCTTGCATATGACTACCCACAGGCCCATCCCAAGGGAAAAGCCTTAACATTTACAAATCACATACGAGAAAATTAGATTGCATGCTTGAGTGACAAGGACAGGGAGCTGTACTGTATAAACAAGGACATATACTCATCGCTCCATTTACATCCACCTTAGAAGGTTTTATTCTTCAGCTCACACATATTTCAAATTAGCTGCTTCCTGGTTCCATAATTAAAGACAGCCTTGAAATAAAACATGAAATACAAAATAAAACAACATGTTTGTTTCATGTGATAAAGTTTCTGATAACAAACGTGATGCCCAACACCAGGAACAATGGTCAATTAAGTGTTCTCCAAGTATTAATATAATTAGTCACAACCTGTAACCACTTGTTAGGGTTATAGTTTAAATCCCACATGGAACTAAATATTTCAATGAACATATTTCAAAATATTTATATATTAAAAAATAGTGGGATGACATCATGTCCAATTAAAATGACAAATAAATCTTTTTGGGTTTGTCAACATTGATTCATTTTCCCTGTTACCTAAAGTTGTTATTCCTCTATGTGTTATCCATATGTTAAATTCAATAACTATATCCATTAATATTTTTGGATGATGCTTGGTTTTCAGACAAGAATCAAGTCCTCAATTTATATTTACAAAGTACAGTCGTCTCAGCATATAGGAACACTTCGCCTGAAGAAACACCCTTGTGGAGAAATAGATTTTTCCCATTGTAAATGCTTTGGCTAAAAGAACAGGAGCTTTGCTTAAATGAACACCTTCTTGGCACCGATGGTGATTCGTTCACAACAGATACAGTACTGTTTGTAACCTGATAACTCATCATCAAACTTAAACTTAAATGGTTTATTCAGTCTTTTCAAAAGCAACTTGAGACACACTGATTGGTTTATTAAATATTTCCAGAACCGCCATCATATCATTGACTTGTTTTGTATTCTGATTTCCATAAGAGCACTTCATCGTTACAACATGGCATGTAAACAAATGACACCACTTTTTCTATGGCTACAGAATTTTGTAAACTGTTTGCACTCTTTAAAAAAACCTGAATCAGACAGAAGTCGCTGAACAATTTGACGTTTCCCATTCTGGTGAGTTGCTTCACCATTCTGTTAAATAATGTGCATGTCTTGTATATCCCTGCTGCATTTTTTAACGTGTGTAGGGGTGCTGTGTTAATTTAGTTTGACAGTTTATTAACATTAGTTTGTCTGTTACTTTATTAATAGTTTATTAACATACACTTGCATACTGCTTTTCTTTTACTTCAGTTCATTTTATGTTGATGTACAACACATGTTTTTTGTTATTTATTATGATTTTGTTTGTTTGCACTCTCCCTCCAGTTCATGGAGCTTGCTGCTTTAGCTGACTGTCAGTCTGCTAATATTATTGCCTGTTCTCCTGCAGTTCCCCCTCCCCCATGCATGCAGTGGACTTCTTCTTCTTCTGGTTAATCTATAGGGCGCATTCCATCTATTATTTTAGATTATTACCGCCCTCTATCTGTAGTGATTTGTCTGTCTTTATTTTACTTTATTTTCTGTCATCTTTATTATTTATAACTTCCCTTCTTTTCCTGTTTCCTTTATATATTTCATCAGTATCTTTTCTCTTTTCAGTATCCCTTCCTCTTTCCCTTTTCCCAGCAAGTTCTTTATGTCGACCTCATATACCTCCATTTTCCTCAGCCTCCTCTCCATTTTCCTTCTCTGCTCCTCATATTTCCCACATTTTAATAAATAATGTTCTGCTTTTTCTGCTACTTTACATTTTACACACTTTCCATCTTCATGCTTCCCCAGTTTTAACAGATGTCCATTTAAAGAACTATGCCCAATCCTTAACCTATCCAACGCTCTTTCCACTTTCCTTCCCAATCCTTTATTCACCCAACTATTATTCACCTCTTTCTGGATATTATGATAAAACATTCCTTTTATGCTTTCATCCCATCTCTCCTGCCATTCTTTTACTATCATTTTTTTTCACATAGGCTCCCATTTCCTGTGATCCAAGAGGAATCACCAAATCAATCTCTTCTCTTTTTAACACAATTTTTGCTGCAAGATCTACCATCTCATTGCCCAGAATGACCAGGAATCCAAACTAAAATCATTTATATCCCCATTATAATACATTCCTTATATTGTTGTATTACTTCGAACATGATATCTCTTCTATTAATAAACCCCCCTTTTAAGCATGCAGTGGTCAGTTACCTGTGTGGTATGACCTCACCTTGCTCACCTGGTCGCAATGTACTGATTAATCCCCTTTAAAATGGATGGAGAGAACATGGCAGAGCATGCATGATTATGAGAAGCTGCTGTACTATTGCTGTCCTCGCCTAGATGCTGAGACAGAAACTTGGATGTGGTACTCGCCAACACTGGCACTTGTGTAGGACAGTGTTCGTTGTAAACGAGTGTGGTGAGCCAGTCCCTTGTTTGGACATCATACTTTATGTGCAAGAAAAGTATATTGCGGACAGGATTTTGTCGTTCTCCTCTCTGTCTGTGCTCTCAGCACCGCTCTATCAGTGTGCAAGTTGTGTGTATGTTTTATCTATTTTAGTTTGGACACGGCCAGCACACTTGTTTTAAATTTTTGTATTTGTATTGTATTTCTGTTGTGTATGTATAGAGCAACTGCTTAACCTTGTGAGATCCTGAAGGGGCGGGTTATTAAATTTCAGTTTGCAAAATTTTATGATATTATTGAATTGTAAATGGCTGTATATGGAAGCTCTGCTGAATTATATGTTGGCTGCTGATTCTCTATTTGTGCTGCTAATCTACATTACTGTGGCTAAACTATACTATTGCTAGACAATCCTAGTTAATATCAAGCACCAATTTAACTAGGCTGCTGTGGAATGCTTTAGCAGCTTAGTTTTCATTGTTTGTTTTGTTTAGATTAGAAAAAGCACTGGTTGTTTAATTGCCCTTTTGTTGTTTTATTTTATTGATTATTGTTAGAGTATCAATCACTGGATTATTTGTTATGTTTTTAATTTAGAATTTTGCTGGTTTGGTTTATTTATTTTTCCCTTTTGTTATTTTCTTGTGACTCTTCTACAGTGTAAAAACTGACCTGCTTAGTAAACCAAGCAAATTGTTTATAATTGTAATTGGTTTGTCTATCTCTATAGACTCTCAACTATTTGATTTGACTTTGACTTTTATTGTGACTCTTTTCTGTAATAAGTATTCCTTGGTTATTAATATGGTTTCCCTGGACTTTTGTTTCATACTGAAACCCCCAATTAAAATAACTTGTGTGCTATGTATTATCCTAACTAAGTTATTTCATTAATATTTCTGTGGTGCAATTCCCCAGTGGCAAAGTCAGGCTATGCTATTTAATCTCCAATTCTGTAACTGCTTGTTACAGATGCATGTGCATCATGACATGTAAAACTTATTTATTGATTAATATTGTGTGTGGTGGCTAACTCCATCTTGGAGAACTTTGACTAGAAGAACACTTTTCTTGCTTCCTGAGAGGTGTTCTCTTAGCCGGAGAATATTGTATTTGATTGCCTTCTCAGGGCTAAATGAAACAAAGATGCAAACTTGAATCACTTGTTCTAAAACAACCATTAGGACTAGATTCTTCAATGTAAAAGGTCTTTAATTTTATTTCATGTTAATAGATGGCAATATCCTTTTTGTAACAGCTTTTCACAATGATCATCGACAGACATCCCTGGAGACATGGTTTCAATAAAGTGTTTCAGAATATCCGTGGAGAAAATGCTGCCACTCCACAGATCCAAACTAGGGTATTGCCATGACAACTGGATTTGTTGAATTCCATGTTTTATATTATTGCAAAGACATTAAGGCACTGTTACATCACATGAAGAACTGCACCGTTTTAAGGGTAATTAAAGATCCACTATCATAGTTTCAACTTTGTTGTAAATGCATTATTTTGCAATTATTAAAAATGTACCCTATCTAAAATTGTTTTTATGTTCTTATTTTTGGAGACCTTCCTCCTGCTATAGAAATATAACAATTTAATTTAAGCATACAATGGTTCATTCTTTTTAATTGTCAGCGGAAGCCAATGAAGGAGTTCAATTTATTATTTATCTATGTATTTATTTATTTATTTCTAACACAGCTTTGAAAAATAACAACCTTTGATTGGCTAAACAGCATCACATGACCGTGCGTATCTACAGTGTATAGCACGGCTTGCATACTAATGAGCCGCTTCACACTGAATAAATCACTACGCACCATTGCATTCTAAATCCCATGACAAACTGCCATTTTATTTGTTGTTAGTTACAAGCTAAAAATGAGTGGTATTTGACCTATTTCCTTTTAATATATTTGGGGGGTGAAACTCCACATAACTGGTATAACACCAGCTTTCTGAGTGAAGATAGCAGTCCAGCTGAAAAAATAAAATAAGTGCACCAGCAAGAGAAGACAGTAGATGAGGAACAGCTAAATGAAATAGAAAAAAATCAAAGACTGAATAAAAACACACACAAAAAATACAGCATGGGCTGGTTGTGGTCTTAAAGAAAAAAAATATGGACATTAATTTTATGGAAATAAGTCCAAAAAATCTCAACAATATTAAGGGAATTTTATGCCAGTGCAAAAAGTTCAACTGAGGACCAATATTCAGTCTCCAGTTTTATAATGCTGAGCTGGACTAAATACATATTTAAAAGTAGAAGTTTTAACACCTCTGCTGACAGTGAGTTTATAACCATCAGTAGTGTATTCTTGTCAGTCAGACAGCAGGTAAAGACAAGGCCAGACACCACCCCTCGAATTACCAACCTGGATTTGAAGTGTCCCCTTACACCGCGGTCGGATTGGTGCGAAAAGTCTGGTTTGATTGTCAACTTAATCTGGCACGACTTAGACGCGAGGATGTCCGATAATTAACAAAAACATATTTTGAGATCTAAAAGGATGAAAACCTATTAGAATATGTGTGCCTGACATATACATAATGAGTTAACAAACTCACTTCAAGATCTGGGTTCAGTCTCCATCGCAGCTGCTCTCCTTACTTCCTTAGTGTCATTTGAAAGTTCACAATAAACGAACATGTGCAATTTATTTTTAATAAGTGAACAATGAATTAAATTAAATTAAATTTGGGACTTTGTTACCCTGCGGATGTATACACAATAAAAGTTTTTGTTTTTGGTTAAAGGCCCCCGGTTGACTCCTCAGGCCTTATCACCACCCCAGGCTTGGTATATATCATGGGACCTTCACGGCCCTTGTGGTTTATACCTTACATACACTATGTTACCATGGCAGCAGACCTGTAAACTGAAAAAATAAGCCCACCATAGAAGGGACGACTTTGTCATCGGCAGTTTGTCGCACTGGCAAGATCGCTTGGTGCATGGTGAAAAATCGCTCAGTGTATGGTGAAAAATCACTCAGTGTATGGTGAAAAATCACTCAGTGTATGGTGAAAAATCACTCAGTGTATGGTGAAAAATCGCTTGGTGCATGGTAAAAAATCGCTCAGTGTATGGTGAAAAATCACTCAGTGTATGGTGAAAAATTGCTCAGTGTATGGTGAAAAATTGCTCAGTGTATGGTGAAAAATCGCTCAGTGTATGGTGAAAAATTGTCAATTGCCGACAACAAGTGAAAAGTCATCTACCCTTTAATCCCGCAATAAATTATCAGGAATTGACCAATAGGAAGAAGCTTTTTTTTTTTTTTTTTTTTTTTTTTTTTTTGTTACGTCATAAAACTGAAGGTTTTGAGTTGAAGTTAAAACAAAATGAACACAATAATAAAATTCCTAGTCTTACACAGACGTATATTACCTTCAACCTTGACCTGACTAGCATTTTTGGTAGAAATATATTAACCATTACCCTATATAACTGTTCTTTTGGCTCAAATAAAATAAACTTAAGGCTACAATTTTTTTTTAATCAAACAGGAGCTGTGCATGCAGACAAAAAGGCTACTTTTTTTTTTTTTACATTTATTCATACAGACTGTGAAAATGGCTTGGCAACGGGAGCATACTGAAAAACTAATTAACCTCTATGAAAATATACGGAGCAAGGAAATTGAGCAAATTGCTGCTGAGATTGATATGACAGGTGAATTTTTGATATGAGAAAAGTGCATACAGAATGTTTAAATAACAAACACTGGTCAATCCAAAATTAGAATGTCTATGAGTATTTCAAAAACAAAATAACAAAATTTCAATAACAAAAAACAGAAAAAAAGTTAAACCTGTAATCTTTCTAGACTACAGACATAGATAAGTCTCCTTAGAAGTAGCCTACTTTAATAAAATAATGTAATGTTGTAGCAAAATGAAATCAAAATGTTACCCATGCACAGAACTGCATACAATGTAAAAGGTAATGTAATTTAGCAAAAGATTAAAAAAAAAAGACACAGTTTCCACTACTAAAACAACATAAAGTCAGTATTCAAAATTGCTAAATATAGTGCTCGATATGTTACAGTTCACTTACAAATGAAAATGCACAAAACAACTAAAGTTCACAGGTTTAAAAACAAAACAAAACAAAAAAAAAACAACACAGTATCTAAAACTGTTTAATGATTATCTGTTACATTACCGTAGCTTCTCTCTTCGATTTGTTTTGGTTGCATTTTCATCAGGTGAAACTGGAGGAAGAGCTGTGTAACTGTACATGGCTCTCACTATTTTCTGCAAAAAACACAAGAAAACCCAAATAAATAAATAATATTTAAAAAAAAACACACAAAAAAAAGCAAACAGTAAAATATAAAGCAAAATACAGTAAAATACAACAAACATATAATTAAAGATAAAATGTAAAGAAATTGCCACTGTCATGCATATTCATGAGCAGTCAAGACTGGGTTGTGGTTTGGTAATGGGTAGATATATTGTCTATATCTAACTAATAGCAACTGCTTCAAACTTTGGCATACATAGAAAAAAAAAAACGTGTGCTATACGGATACTCAAATACATTGTAACATTGAAGAGATGGGCTTTGTATCACAAAACTGGTGACAGTGTTGGAAATCGCATGTGACAGGTAAGTGCATTAATTTGTTACATATATATATATATATATATATATATATATATATATATATATATATATATATATATATATATATATATATAATGGGGATTGATTTTATTCATAATACAAGGACGGTAAAATGTGAAGTGTATCTGGGTAACGGCTATCCGAGTGCTGACTGTAGAAAACCTAGAATAACTTTTTGAGAACATAACATGTATAAAAAGTTCAACTCCAAGGACATGCTTACTTTGCGTTCACCATATTCTCTGGGGTTGAGGGAAGCTTGTTATTCTCATGGGAGTATGTAAGACAACATCATTTGCTACTTGCTGTACCCTACAATAGTATATAGTCTTATGAGTTTACAGCTCTAGGTCATGTAAACTCTTAGGTAATACATTCATCCTAAAATATGTGTCCTGCAGAATTCCAAAGCCCTTGTGGACGTTCATAAATTAAATGAAGAGGATATCTAGTTTTTTGTATATTACACAAAAAAATAATAAATATGGAAAATGGTCATTCTTAGGATATAATTAGCTGTAAATCAATACAAGCAGGAAAGAAAATGTATGGTGCAACAACCCTTTCCTGACAAACCTTAGCTTAACAAGTGTTTATTTGACAGATTTCCCCAGGTTTCAGAATAGATGCTTCTCTTGTTATATGCACAACTTTATTTGTGACCTACAGCACAATGCCTCTATGTGAATCCAAATTCCAATACTGCTTTTATAAATTGTGCTAAACAAGGTAATTATTAAGTTTCATCACAACTGGACACAAGGCTCCCCAGGTGTAAAAATGTAAAACAGTCAGATAGACAAGGCGTCTCAGACTACAAATGCCCTTTGTCTGTTCTCTTACAAGTTTGTCTCCTTAGCAGTGAGTTCAGTCACTTGGGAAGCAAGCACAAAAATAAAATTTTGGAGTGTTATATATTAATAACATCTTTATATAGCACCTTTCATAGAGGATCACCATCACAAAGTGCTTTACAGAGGTAGGCTGTGAACTGTGCATTATATGCAGAGTCATTTACAACAAGACATTGACTTAACATCTCAGCGGCAAGATGGAACACAAGGAGGTTAAGTGATTTGCTCAGGGTCACACATTGGGTCAGTCAGTGGCAGAGGTGGAATTTGAACTGGTGACCTTCTGGTTACAAGCCCTAGACTTTAACCACTGGATCACACTGCCTGCTTGTCTGATGTATAGGTGTAATAACTGTTAATAGACATGTCTTTTTTAAAATTCATTTTAAATCAATATCACCAGCTAATTGATTGGTTTTCTAAACAGGGTCTCTCAGTGGGACATATTTCTTTTTTCTGGTTTTGTACCCTCTGGCCTTCACACTTGTGTGCATGCTTCATGGAATACAGATCTCCACTATAGATGTAGTACCTATTCAATTCTGAACATGTTGCCACAATTAGTCTGTTTACTTGTTTTCATTACATAGCCTTGTTTGTCTGTGCTTTCTACTGAATGTACATAATACACCTGCGTACATGTGTGATGATTTAAAAACAGAATAAATGTTGAGAAGGTATGATAATGTGCCTTTGTATGTACAGTATAAGCATATCTTGCAATGTGCTGTTTCATGAGGCAGTAGTGAAGACAATGAGTCAAGGTTTCTGTTTTTGACTACAGTGCTTTAAGTAATGCTGACTTTTACAGTTTTTTTTGTACTTTTTGACTGGCTGTTTCTCTTAATCTGTCCTCAGATATTAAAACAAATAATTTTGTTTGTGAAGTTAGAGTGTCTAGAGCAGTGGTTCCCAATCTGGTCCTGGGGACCCCCAGTGGCTTCTGGTTTTCATTCCAACCGAGCTCTCAATTACTTAACTAGACCCTTAATTGAACTGATCATTTGCTTAATTAGATCTTTTTAATTGTTTTCAGCTCTTAAACAGTTGCAGAGTTCAAGTTTCTAACAAAATGGTATAGCTAATTGAAACATACAACTTTTATGAGCTGAAAACATTTAAAAAGGTTTAATTCAGGAAATTGTAAATTCAATTAAGGGTCTCATTAAGTAATTGAGAGCTCAGTTGGAATAAAAATCAGCAGACACAGTGGGTCCCCAGGACCAGTTTGGGAACCACTGGGATAACTGGAAATACCCTTGATTCTGCATAATGTGCAGTCCTGTATATTCTAAACTGGCTGGAGAAAACTACCATGACCCCCAATTTCTTTCTGTCCAACTTCCATACAGCCTTCCTGTGGTGATACTAAGAAGCCTGTCTGTGAGTCTCTCAAGATCCATCTCACAAGACAGGGCTTGCTACTAGATTACAAATAGTTATTGTACATCATACACAATGAAAGTACATTCGTTTAAATTGATTGTTTACATCTGCTGCTCTTTTCATTTTGTTAGTTTATGAAAAATTGTATTGTGTGTACTTAATCAATAGTTTAATCAAGTGGCTACTTGAGAGTAAAGGATTATTGCATAATGTTAAGTTTCATAACAAGTTCTACTTGGTCTTTACTATCTTACAATAATCTCCTTTATGTTTGTCATCGTAGAACAAGACAACATTCCCTTTGGTCTTTTTGTCTTACATTTATCCCAAATTTCTTCTTTGGTAAACAAACCCACTGGAGGTTAATTTTTTTCAGAATGAAGTTCAACAGCATTTTTTTTCAGTTCTTAATTAGAAATAATGCAAGATACACTGCATTGTGAGAGAACTCATCTGTATGAGCAAGTTTCATGGGGTTATCCCATTATAATATGTTGTACAGAGAGGGTTAACATGGGTAGTTTTATTTAAGCAATTCATTAAAACACATGCCTATATTACTGACAGCATTTTTTGGGTGGATAATTTAGTCTGTAAAACAACATGGATTCTTAAGCAAATAATCATTTGGAAAGAATGCTTTTTTCCACCTGGGGATGAAGCTCAACATTCAGGCCAGGTTTCACATGCATTATACAGAAAGTAACATGAGATATGTAATGTACAAACACCCACTTCAAAACCAACATGATATGGCATGCTATGCTATTTATTAGCAATATTGTTTTTCAAGATCCATTACAGCTATGTCTCATCAAAAATTCCCTTTAAAATCTGATTGCAAAGACCCTCAAAAAGAATAAGACAGCTTTGTGGCTGATTAAAAGTGATGTGAATCAAGGGTATTGGTACCAAGCACAAGGACAACTGTCTTAATATAAATTTCATAAGTAAACATCTTTGTTTTTTGAGTAGAGTATATTGATTTGGCTTTGTCAGTGAATGTACATCGCTCAAAAAGGCTTCAGAACTGTAGGCAAATCTTTGATAGCTTGTGTATCTAGAAAAGAACCCACAGCTTAATGAAGTTGAAAGAATAGTAAAACTAAACCAGCCAAGCAATTCTGAATGATGGAAACATATCAACGTGCATTGAATGATTAACCTCCCGAGGGTTGTAATCAACAAAGGTTGGTATTTTGATGAAAGCGGCACAAAGTTAATGGAAACTGACCTCATTCTTTGACAGGTGGTCTATACTTAAAGGCATTTGAAACATGATTGCAGTTGCATTACACAAAATGCTTTGAATACCCTTGAACAATAATAATAACAATACTGATGTTTTGTACACCTGGATATCAACTGGATCTATTATTATGCCGTGTATATGTCTGAAGGAACACTACAGACAGAGAGTTTGACCCTACTGCACATTAACCCTTCAAACATTGCAAAACGGTAGATACCACTGAGCTTGTCTGGCGGCAAGGTCAACGATTATAATTCAATATGTAAAGTAATGCTGTTTTTCATCCTAATCTATTGTAATTTATTATAAATAAAACTACGGCATTCAGATTCCATATACGATAATTTGTCAATTTCTTTATTGAATAGGTCATGGATGTCACAATTAAGGACTACCCAACTCTGAACTAAAAAAAACATATTTATAGATGAGCCTATTTCAACCTGGACACAGCCTTTCCTCTGCTTTGGAAAATGCAACAACTCTTCTTCCTTTTTTGCTCATGTCTACTGTGTTCTTTTCAGGTTACTGTATCAGCAGTAGATGCACAAACTGAGAAGTCATCACCATGGTCAGGAATAATTTAACGAAGGAGTTTCATCTGAAATCCTGCCATCTATTCTCACTGAGTGCTTAACATGCTGAATGAGAATTGATTATCCCATTCTCTTTGCAGGAAATCCAATCTTGATATTGGCTATCACTCCTACAGGGAAAACTGCTGTGATAGAAAGCCTGCTCATTTACAGCTGCCCAGGCAATTGCTATTTTTTTTTTACTTGCCATATGCAAACTTTCGTCTTATAATAAATAATTGCAGCAAAGTAAAGCCTGACTGACCCTTTTGACTTACAAGTTTCAGGTAAAATATTGTACTGTGATAAATAGTAGAAGACCAGTCAATGCCCCTAAGATAATCTAATACTGAGGGCAATTTATCATTTGAACTCACACATTATAGTTTGATTGAACTCTGCTGAGGAGTATCAGGCTAGCAGCTACTTATAACCACACTGCCCACACTGCCCACATGCATACTTTAACTGGAAATGAAGCAAGCTCAAGTAACCTGATGCAAATAAGTTTAGTATCCCAAGTGGTAAGTTGACTAGGTCCTTCCCACAAGCTTTTTTAATAAACCGCAGAAAATGATTATGTTCATGTCAAAAGGTTCAGTTTTTTTTTTTAGCAGTACTATTTATAGTATTAGTGAAAGTAAAACATGTGTAGTGTAGTGTGGCAGAGCAGAGCACTGCCCTTTATAAATCGGCAGTTATGGGGTTAAATTCCCCTACCTACCTGGGTTTATTGTGTTCAGGTGGCTAGGGTTTATTAGAGTAATTAATGATCAATCAGTACCCAGCCACCTGACATAAAAGGAGCCCTCAGCTTCCCATTAGGGAGAGGAGGGAGCTGAGGAAGCAAGCTGGTGCTGGTGCTGGTGCTGGTGCTGGTGCTGGTGCTGGTGCTGGTGCTGGTGCTGGTGCTGTTTTTTTTGATCCGGTGAAGGCATCGCCCAGCCTGGAAACCTTTATTTTTGTAAGTTGTGCTTTGTGTTTTGTTATTTGTGTTTAAATATCTTTGTTTTTGCCGTTGTGTACTTTTATTTTGTGTTTATTTGTAATAAAAGTATTATTTTTTTGAACTGCAGTCTGTCTCTGGGCCTCTATCCACTCGCCAGCCTGTCACATTTGGTGTTCGAGGTGGGATATAGCACCTCCTGGAGGCTCAGAGCAGTACTGCAGTTTTTTTTTTTGTTTTGGTTTTTTTTTTTTTTTTTTTGGTGACAATTTTTTTTTTTAAAGATAGATAATAAATAAATAAATACATTTAAAAAAATGGGAAAGAGCAGAAAGTGGCGACAGAAACCACAACAGCAGGAGGAGGTCGAGGATGACAGCATTGAGGTTTTTTTGAAGAGCCTTGTGGCGGAGTTGTGTCCTGGTCCTGGGGCGTAGGGACACACGGTGGCTATCTGCCCCACGCAGTATGAGGAGGAGGAGCCGCCGTCCCGAGAGCCAGAGAGGGAGGAGCCGCCGTCCCGAGAGCCAGAGAGGGAGGAGCCGCCGCTCCCGAGAGAGGGAGGAGCCGCCGTCCCGAGAGCCAGAGAGGGAGGAGCCGCTGTCCCGAGAGCCCAGGGGGAGGAGCCGCCGTCCTGAGAGCCACATTTGGATCGCCTGGGGTTGCCTGCTGCTCCACATCGCCTGGGGTTGCCTCCTAGGGTTGCCGAGGGTCCGCTGCCATCCCCGCCTCTCCCACCAGAGGGAGCCGGGCCGCCGTCCCCGCCTCTCCCACCAGAGGGAGCCGGGCCGCCGTCCCCGCCTCTCCCACCAGAGGGAGCCGGCCGCCGTTCCTGCCTCTCTCCCCAGAGGGAGCCGGGCTGCCATCCCTTCTCTCCCCAGGAGGGTCCAGTGCCATTAAAGGGTCTGACGCCATTGGAGGGTCTGACACTGCTAGGGGGACCCACACCGTCTGAGGATACCACGCCCACACTGTTCCAGGGGTGCTGACTGCCCGCCAATGCTGCATCTGCTGGAGGGTCCAAGTCCCATGACAGCACCGCCTTACTACCTTGGAGATCCGGGGCCCCCTCAACAAAAGGCTTGGGGGCTCCGACATCAACCCCGCCCACCACCGCCCACTGAAACAGCCTACCCAAGGGACATAATTGGACTCTTGGGGGGGGGGGGGTGGAGTTAGCCTATTGCGGCCTGTGTACTTTGTACATAGGGGGAGGTGTGTGGCAGAGCAGAGCTCTGCCCTTTATAAACTGGCAGTTATGGGGTTAAATTCCCCTACCTGCCTGGGTTTATTGTGTTCACCTGACATAAAAGGATGCCTCAGCTTCCCATTAGGGAGAGGAGGGAGCTGAGGTAGCAAGCTGGTGTTTCTGCTTGCTGTTTTTGGTTTGCTTTTTTTTTTTTTTTTTTTGATCCAGTGAAGGCATGGCCTAGCCTGGAAACCTTTTATTTTTGTAAGTTTTGCTTTGTGTTTCATTATTTGTGTTTAAATATCTTTGTTTTTGCCCTTGCGCACTTTTATTTGTAATAAAAGTATAATTTTTTTAGAACTGCAGTCTCTCTCTGGGCCTCTATCCACTCGTCAGCCTGTCACATGTAGTTTTATCTAATCTCCCTATTTTAACTCTTAAAACTAACATTATTTAAACTTCTGGGCTAATTTTTATTTGTGCATGCATCATGAAATACGTATTACATGCTGAAATATAATTTGCTGATTCAGTTAAAGCTTTATCGTGTATATAAATATATAACTTTGAAAAGAATATCATTGTTTTCTCAGTTTGCCGGAAGTACTCTTAACTGTACAAGATTAATAATGAGAAAACTCCTAAATTATTGATTACAAAAACCTTTCTAATTCAGTAATGCTGAAAATATGAAATATTTATTATGAGAGCAGATTTTTATGATCCACAAATCCTCTGATCACCAACAAAATATCCTTGTGGTTGAAAAGAGTTCATGGGGTTAGTGGGCATCTGGAAACAGTTTATAAAATATTCAAATCTCAAAATGAATTCTGCAGTCATGTTGAACTGCTTGTTTAAAATATTAAAGAACAAAAATCACCACACATAATGAATATTATAGTGAAACAAATTAATAGCAGTGTATCAAAATATTATTTACTTTTTAATTGTGTAACCAATTGTTATACAAAAGTTCTGTTATACAAAAATGTTGTTGCGTGTGCATTTTCCTTACTGTTGTTGGCTAAACTGATTGGTAGCTGTTGATGCTACTGTAATTGGTCTGCATAAAACAGTGCTATAGAGATTTGGTTATTTGGGGATTAATCGCTGAGGGATGTACAACTTTATTAATTAGTGTAGATGTTGATCGACTGCTGAGGGATATGGACATTGAAATAAAAGTTTGAAATAACCAAGGACTGAGAAAGAGGTAGGGTCTTAGGAACAGCCCCAAGTGTGTGTTTTGGGAACGTAAACACATTGCTGCACCTGTGGGAATGGCATTATACTTGTATCCGGTCTGTATTCATGAAACACGTTGCTGCACCTGGGGGAAGGGCATTATAGCTGTATCAGGTCTGTGTTCATGAAACACATTGCTACTTCTGGGGGAAGGGCATTATACCTGTATCCGGTCTGTATTCATGAAACACATTGCTGCACCTTGGGGAAGGGCATTATACCTGTATCCGGTCTATGTTCATGAAACACATTGCTACTTCTGGGGGATGGGCATTATACCTGTATCCAGTCTGTGTTCATGAAACACATTGCTGCTCCTGTGGGGAGGGCATTATACCTGTATCCGGTCTGTGTTCATGACGTTAAAGTGCTGGGTATAATGTTTATGATTTTTTTTTTCTTGTCAAGTAATAAATAACATGACATTACATGTACAGTACAGCAGGGTCTTAGCTGTATAAAAAATATTTTGAAGATTCTAGTGCAATTGCAGTGTAGCGTTTTTTTTTTTTTTTCTTTCAATTCATACTTGCAAATTATTTAAAATATGATATGTTAACTAATAGTAAAGAGATGTAACTAAAAAAAAGTGCAATGTTTCTTTAAAATAGACATTCTTATTTATATAATTTGCGACTTTAGTTTATGCATGAGACACTGGCATCTGGGAAGCACTGGACCAGCTGTTCCTTTTTTATCTCACAAAGTGCTTCTGTGTGATTTATCATGATCAACTTGGAGCTTTCCACACGTTTTTATTAGTACAGTTTAATTATACACACACACACAACACACACACACCCATCCAATTCAATTGTCTAAGTTTGAAATTTAAAGTTAAGTGGGTGTGCCCTAATTCCCTTACCAAGCCAATATCCTCAAAACACTCAGGAGGTCAACAGCAAATGTCATTGAGCTAGCAGCCCCTGCATGACAAAAAGTCAGCCTTGCAAGAGTCTGCTCAAGCTTAGGCACCTAGTGAGTAGGGCCCACTGTAGGGTGATGAGGAGAAACAGTTCCTGTCCTTTTCAGTTCCCAATCCTCAAACACTATAAATCACCACAACTTGCCCTTTGGGATCCCCAGTGAACTACTCATGTTACAGTATAATGTTATAATGAAAAAAAAAATATAACCTTGTAGATCTCAATGGATATTTAGAAGAAATAAAATTCAGCATTGTGCTGTGGTTATCTTGTTTTCAGTTATTGGCTGTTGGCAAAAAAATGTACAGTATATAAATAGGTGCACGGATTAAATCAGGTTAGTGTTAATTCATTATGTATATGGAAAACAACACAGCAGTGTGCCTTAGTTTTTGTAAAGTGAACCATTCAAATAGATAATGCAATATATAATAATCATACAATAGAAACAATCAGTTTCCACAGGTGCACCACCTTCATTTTTATACTGAAGTAATTTAATACAAAAAACTTCAGTAACAGAGCTCTTCAGAGAAATAAAATGAAGTATACTTTGTGTAGAAAATTACAGGTTCACACATTGCACCCTCTAGTTTTATCTATGCTGTGACTAATCTAGGTCATCTAGCACAGAAAATAAACTGTTATATCCCTTGTTAATGTCTTATGATAATTAATATCCACAAGGATGCATTGAGACTTGAAAAGTTGCAAATGGCTATATCTCCTCAGTCAGAAAATATTATCGAGATGATCTGATCTGGTGCTAATTCCAATTATTGCTATGCTTTGTCAAGATCCAAACTGTAGCATCATTTAGCTGGTTGATGATGTCATCTATTGTTGCCAATATGTGTTGCTCTCTTTCTATTGTAGTGCTTAAAAGCCTCATATCCTCACTTTGTCAGGTGATTTGGGTTTTGGTATTGTTACTATGGGGGCAAAGCTTGACGTAGATCCTTCCACTCTCTCGATGATGTATTGTCTTTCATATCATTCAATTCCACCACTATTTTTTTTAAAAGGAATCCAGCGATGTATATGAGTTACTTTCAGAGACATGTTAATGTGCAAGATAGTTTGTGCTTTAATTTCCCAATTCCTTTTAACAAAGATTGAAACTCATTCAGCGAGTTCTCAGATTGAAACTTTGGACATTCGTTTTGAATGTTGTGTATATAATGCATCAGTCCGAGCTCTTTGGCTGTAGTACAGCTGATTAGGCATCAAACATCCTTTTACTACATTAATATTACAGCTACATATTTTGTGTTTGATTTCACGGCAGAATAGATATCGGTTTTATGACATGTTTTTGAATGACTCTTGTGATGGATTGTGACTTGCTGTCGACTGATTAATGTCTTTATATAGTGGTGGTGTCTCACCTGGACAGAACTATTAAACTGTGAAGGAGACAGATTACCAAGCCAATTATTTTACCACAAGTCCTTCAAATCCTCATCTATAGGCCCACCAAAGTACAATTTGTTAACTTGTGTCCGACAAGGGGTTTCAGCCCTTCAAAGATGGAGCCATTTGCGATACGTTCACCCTGAAGCCTTTTTGTGGGTTATTAAATCAAACAGTAAAGTAGGTAGACAGTAGACATTGCATACAGAAAGTCAGTTAAATTATGAGCACACCTAAGCAATTTGAAAGTGATATCTCTTCTACTTTAGTAGGACTATGCACTTAACCGCTTGCGGTCCTATTTTGGATCAGGTCTGACATTACAGTTCTCCCTTTCCAGTCTGATGTCGGACCGTGTCCCACATCATCAAAAAGATGTAAAGCACAGGTCTCTAGTCATTTTTTTCTCCAGAAAAAGCCGAGAAAACCTTTCAATGGCTGAGTGAGACCGAATGAAGCCGAAAATAAAAGGGGGTATCTGATAGCCCCATGCACCATAAAGATTACACAGACATAAACAAAGGAGATAGCTGCTTCTGCATCCAGTGCTCAAAGAATATCACAGACATTTTTAGAGCTTTTTGAGATGTTAAAGTAATAAAATAATGACTTGGATCACATTATTGAGAAGTTTGGTGATAAAATGAATGATCAGGAGAGGATTTATCAGTATGCACATCTATAAAGAGGTATGTGAAAAATACAGCGAACAAGGGGTGGGGCTTGGTTGGAGATGCAGTACTGAGTGTATTTTTGCGATTCAGTGCCTTTTAAACCTGTTTTACTCTGAAAAAAACAGTATGTGTAAAATAAACAGCTTAGGGTTAAAAATTATTCAGGAAATTGACAATTAGACAATTTTTTAATTTTAAGGCCCCCAGCAACACAGAAATACTAAAGCGGTGGTACTTATTTTGCATGAATTCTACAGAAGACCTCACTGCTATTTGTACAGAAGCATTCATAGGGCTACACTGACATTCTAAATAGAATTTTCATATCTTCAGAATCACTCCAAAAAGAGACACGTTTCATGTCTATCCCCACCCCCCTCTACAAAAAGGGGTGTATCTCAGCAAATCTTCATCATTGAGATTAAACATTTGGCCTGGTTCCATACCTGACCTGTATCTTCCACAACACAAAATATAAGCAAAATTTAAATCTTGAGGCAGGGATTTTCCTTGATTTTGGTTTGACACTGAATGGCCCAGACTCTAAATAAGCCATTAGTGCAATACATATATGTTATATTTGTCTGTAGAGAAAGATGGTATAGGAAGTGTGGCCTTTCAGTGCTGCACAAATACTGAACTTTCATGAGAACAAAATTGAAATAAAAATATTGAATACAAAAAGAATTATGTCAAGATTATCCCTACACCCCATAATAAGGAATTATTACAGTTCAATCTTGTCCTCTGAAGTGCCAAGTAATATTTTAAAATTGCATACTCTGTAAGGCCAATGTGATTGTAACTGTAATCCATCTAATAAAAGGTGTCCCCTGAAGTAACATTACACATTTGCAATAGCTTTTTGAATACATCATCATAAGCAATTTCAATGTGGTAAAAAGAAAATAACATAATGTTACACTTGTGACTCCAGCAAATAAGCATTCCAATTTCATGGTTCCAGTGCTTTAATTGTTGTGCTCAAACACACTGTTTTTAAACCAATGTTTAAATGATAAAAATGAAATATGCTTGCAATAAAAAGCAATGTTTTCTTAAAAAGAATAAACAGAAAGATTTGCAATCCCATGCAACACTTCTATAACACAATAAGCAAATACATACCACATACCGTTTTTTTGTGCTGCAAAAAATAATGATCTATTGAGACATAAACTATTTTTAAATACAGATCTGCTTAAATATTTTTCACCTTACACATCACAGCATACTCTCATTCTCTTTCATTAGTTTGCAATATCGAATATAATCTATGAGAACACTAAGAATAAAACAATTTCAGGACTATTGAAGAACAGGTTAGTTTTTCATTTTTACAGTAATGTCACACTTTGTAGGGATCAAACATTTGGTGTTTTTTATTTAAACTCAGAAAATGCAACACATGAAAAAAGGTGCACCATGACCAGTCTCAATTAAACTTCACACACTACACTTGTCATCCTGAGCTCCTAAATTGTCTCCTTGATTTCTGTTATGCTGCTTGAAATCAGATTTATATTTATAGATTTGAAGACATGAATAATATTTTAGCAAGTCCTATTGGATACAGATGAGTGGTTGTCAGCTGGAATACCCACAGTAGTGTATTTGCTGCCACCACCTTTAAAAACCTGGTTAGGTCAGTGAAAGCGACAGTTCAAAACAAGACAACAGGAGTCAGGGATCTACTAAAAACTTTGCATGTGTTGTGTTGGTTTTTTAAGTATTTATTCCTAATATATATTGTATTGTAGGAACACACAGGACAACTATTCAGTAAATGACAAATCTTTATTTCACTACATTGCCTGGAACACATGTACAGGAAGGTCACCCTTGCCCTTCACTTGCTATGCTATGATACACGAATTAATCCTTTAGTTGCCTACCAGCACATCACGTATTTGCAGGGGAATAGCAAATTACTTACACAATGCAAATATAATTGTTGTCTCTAGTATTTTAAAAGAGGTAGATTTATGCAAGTGTATATTCCATTTATTACCTTAATTATTGTTACCTTAGCATTACTACTTTAGTAGGCTATATAACTTTTACAGTACCATTTAGCTAATAAGCAAAACCAACAATAATTAATACTAAATAATGTGCAAATCAATAATAAATAAAACATACACCCATAAATAAAACAAACTACTATAATAAGTGAATAATACATGCTTAAAATAGGAACCATAAACCTAACACTTCTGCAAGTATAAATGTCCAATTAACATGGATTAGATATACATTGTACTAACACGCTTGTTTGGCAATCTAATGGTTGCCTGTTAAACAGCCCATACAAGAGGCACTCTAAAAAAAACCCAAAAACAATTTAAAACATGTAAATGCTCCATGCAACCAGTCTCCACTGACTCAGTGCTTGAGAAAAAGAAAGGGAGAGGTATAAAGGAAAGGTGTACTGTATATATCTGACTGCTCACAAACACACTGCTCCCAATAGGAATTACACTGAACCTGAACTACTCCTAATGATCACACATTGCTCCAGTCCTCCAAGTCCACAGCTTGAGGTTCAATCTTGTTTCTCAGCTTCTCGCTCCAGCACAGGTCACAACTCACAAATTACAGCTCCCAGATCCAGCACAGTTCATCTCCAGCATCACCCTACTCCACACTCACCACCCCAATGTAAGGTATATTGGTCTCCAAAAATAGTGATTTTGTCTGCATTTCATAAAAGTGTATAGGCAGCGTTCAATTGGCTGAGCGTCGCCGGCGTGGCGGGGGGGGGGGGGGGGGGGGGGGGGGGAGCCTAGGTCGGCCAGGGTGTCCTCGGCTCACCGCGCACCAGCGACCCCTGTAGTCTGGCTGGGTGCCTGTGGGTTTGCCTGTTAGCTGCCCGGGAGCTGCGTTGTCCTCTGACACTGTAGCTCCTGGGTGGCTGCATGGTGAATCCACAGTGTGTAAAGAAGTGGTCGGCTGACAGCACATACTTCGGAGGACAGTGTGTGTTCATCTTCGCCGCTCCCAAGTCAACGCAGGGTGGTAGTGTTGAACTGAGTCTAAATAATAATTGGTAGAAAATAACAAAAATCATTGGCAATGACAAATTACTTCTTGCTGATTGGTTGTCTTAAGAAGTGGTTGCCAATTAAAGGTATTATGTCCAAGACAAGGTGCTTGTTGATTGATGAATCCACACATGGAGGACTGGGTGCGGACCTGCTGATCAGGCCCCACAACTCATTTTATAGCAGTCACTATTGCCATGAGTGTTGCACTAATCCTTACACTTGCACTAAAGTCTTCTGAAATGGAAAGGTAACTGCTAGCAAGTCAGGACTGTTGCTTTGTTTAGTTTGTTGTCTTTTTAGGAATCATTTGATGAAAATGGTTTCCCATTTTTAACGGTGTGTTGAATATGCCAAATTTTAACCCGTAAAGGTACACAAAGATTTGAGCAGTTGTTCAAACGGTTTCTTATTAAAATACTTTTGAGAGTGACTCAAGTATTAGGCAGAAACGGACAATTTGATTGACCAGATCCAGCATTTCTTACAGAATTTAACAACATTCAAAGGCAGTAGCCCAGGCTGTTACGAGTAGTGAAAACAAAACAAAACAAAAATCAGGTTTAGCATTTCAGGCTACTAAAACTAAAAACTGCTTCACAAAATGTATTGCTTGGTCTTCTGGGAAAGAATGGGAATTAAGATGCTTAGCAGAGCATCAGTAAAGTATTAAGGTAAAGTAGTCAAAACTTCTGTTGCGTTATCTGACAAGAGACAGGAGGGAACAGAGGTGCAAAGCTGCAATGTGCTGGACAGCTATAGCCAAATGTTTTGCATCACCTAGAATTTTAGGATTGAGACAAAATTAAAAAATGTAATCAAATAAACTGTAAAATTATATCACAAAAGTCTACAGGAGGACATAATAAGCCAGTGTTTCATATTTGAAATACCACATTTTTACATTTTTGACAGTATTTCATTAAGTATATGGAAAACTACAAAGCGGTATGCAATTCAATATGTTAACATACCTTTTATTATTCAGCAGGTTTCATTCGACTTTATGAAGCAAAATTAGTTAATTAATTCTTCTATAGGGTGATGTAAAACATTTGGCCATAGCTGTAGACTTAATTGTCCTCAAAAAATATAAAGATGAAAGCAAAACTCAACAGATATGTCAGCTGATTTATGAATGGCAGGACCTGACCTTTATAAAAAGCCCCCCTTTTTAACGATCCAAGCAGCAAGAACCATTTTTTCAATGGAAATTAGCCATATTAGAACCATCACTTTTACAATATCTACCTGGATAAAACGATCTCAGTAGTCACTAACACTGAACTTTCTCCAGTGTGAATGTGTTATTCTCTCAGTGAAAACAAAAACCGTGTGTGGGTGAGATGCCCTACCATAAATGTACTGTTTAGTTTAGTTATTTAAAAATAAACTTATTTGTTTATTTCTAGAACGGAGTACCCCTCTGCCCCTGTGCAGTTTATTATTTTGTATTATGATTTATTCATTGTATTTGTGTATTTTTAAATGACGGCGAAAGCTGTGCGTTTTGTTATTGTTTTATTAAATGTGATGGCGATGAGTCGTGGGTGTTTTGTTTGGCAGCGTGGATGGGAAGCCCTATCATAAAGTTGTACCATTTAAGTAAAGTTCAACTTATTTATGTACTTTTTTTTATAACAGTTAGTGATATGTTTGGTATATCTGCTTTTTTAATGCATTGGTTTTTACTTTTTTGTGTAGACTGGGGGTCTGTGTAACACTTAACAGTTCAATTTTTAGAACTTGCTATTTGTGTAATGAAAGGGTCATAAACATCCTGTACCATAACGATGGGGTAGAACACTGCAAATCAAATTTTATTTTATTGATAAAGCACTTTTCACAGACCTGCAGTAAACGAGAAATGATTAAAATAAATCTAGAACAAGCTTTTATGTATTGTACTGTAGCGGGTGACGTCAGGCCAGAAGGAATAACACAAGCAGGCAGTACTGGAGTTGAAACTGAGACACAATGGCTGTGCTCAGTGTTTTAATGAAATAAATAAAAAGGTTTAAACAAAAACAGCACACAGCACTTGACGCCAAATAAAATAGACGAACAAAACGACAAAACAGTAAACAAACAATGGATGAACAGAACACAAGTGCCGTGCTGGCACTTCCAGCATGCAATAGTAATTGTAATCATAATAAATCTCCTTTCTCTCATCCGTTCTCTACACAGCGAACACCCAACCCCGAGTGAGTGAAAACATGCTGCTTTTATGCAGCTGTACCGAGACTCGATTGATAATCAATCATTCAATTTCCCATGCTCATATATTATTATTACGTTTTACCTGCACTTGAAGTGCTGTGCAATCCTTGTGCCTAAATACAAATATACATTTTAAACACTTGTGTGCTTAACCCATATTATATCCCATGTATCAGCTACAATACACCAACATTAACACACCACATGCAACATATAACACAAAAATACACACAGGGGCGGGGCAACATTGCCACATGTATTTATAATTTGATTATTATTATTATTATTATTATTATTATTATTATTATTATTATTATTATTACTACACTTACACTCACTTACACTATATAGGTGAATCTGCTTTGTATCATGATTGCCGTGCAGGCATAATTTGTGATAAAATAAGCGTGTCATGATAAACCCAGTTTCATGTTTGCCTATGACAGTACATTATGAGTATGAGAAAAAAAAGAAAGAAAACTAACAGTGAATTAAAGAGCAGTGTTTAATATTGCACATGTAGTCGTTCTTTACATTTAAACAAATGCATATAGTTCACTACAGGACAAATATGTTTTGAATCATTAACTGGAACAAAATTGTGTTACAATCTAAAAAAGGCAAGAATTGTTGACTGATGAGAGCCATCAATTAAACGTTGCACTTGATGTTTTTCTGTGTGCATTTGTATAAGACTGTCTGTTAAAACAAGAAAAAATTGGTGGCATTAGATATTAAGAGAGATCATTTCTCAAAGAGGCTATGGTGAGTGGTTTTTGAAAATCATGATAATAAACAAGGTATGATATTAAGCGAGGTGATATAAAACGGGTTTATCTGTATTTTCAAATGATGATACTCGATGATGTCATCATTACAGCAAAGCGTCACTATATCTTTAGTTTACAAATTACGCATGCTCAGACTCCTTTCCTGAGAGAAGCACCCCTTGGTTTTTCATACAAGTGTTCCAGAACACATTCTTTCCATAATCATATCGGAAGGGTTCTGGAAAGCCAGTGTAAATGCACCTATAGCTAACCTATTGTAGTGCGAATTATGTGTGACATATGCAACCGTTGCCATCTTCACACAAACTGCAGCCAAGGCAACAGGTGTGAGGAGGTAACAAGATTAAAACAGCGTGCATTGAGAAATGCATGAAAAAATCACTGGATATGTTTTTCAAGAGAAAGAGCACATAATTACTGTATTCATTATGTGTCATTTTTATTTTTTCATTTCATTACTGTATTCTTTTAAATGTTTAGAACGACTGTATACTGTATAATGATGTTCAATTCAATTTGGGCGTTTCTTCATCATTCTGATAAAGCAACTTGCCAAACCCTATTTTATATATATAAGCAGCATGTTTTCATATATATATATATATATATATATATATATATATATATATATATATATATATATATATATATATATATATATATATATATAAGCAGCATGTTTTTCATATATATATATATATATATATATATATATATATATATATATATATATATATACACACACACAGATACCTCCTTTGATTGGAGCAGAAATAAAAACACATTAGATATTGGATTATTTTTTACTAAGCTGTACTAAAATCAATATGTCAAGCTTTGCATGCAGTCCCATATATTTTTAAAACCAAGATTGAAAGCCCCATTATCTAACACTAGTGACAACCGTAATAGAAATTTGCCAGTATGTCACTGTGCACCGGTACAAGGGTCACTGTATCAGTAATTATACTGTCAAGAAAAGATAGAAAACAATAGAAAACAATGAATCAGCACACCTCCAAGTCATGCAGACCACTTCTGCCATTTTTTTTTTTTTTTTTTTCAAAACAGTTCAGCCCCTTCTAAAACTTCAACAATTTCCATTAACCCTTTCAGGACCAAGAAATTTTTCAGTGAGATGCTCCCCCAGGACCAGGCGTTTTTTGGCTGTAGTTGAATCTCTTCGTATATTTTGTTTTACAGTAGCGTCTTGCAAATGGTGTCCTTTTTTCAGAACACCCTGGGGAACATTTTAAAGCACTTCAGAAACCATACAAACTTTTCGCCTTTTTTTTTCAAAACAATATTTCGTTTTTTGTTTGATTTTTTTTTTTTTTTGATTTTTGATTTTTTTAAGTTAAATAATTTGTATTATGTATTCTGTTTAGAGATACATGTATAAAAATACATTATTCTATGACCCGAGGGACCTTACAATATTTCCTGAAAATTATGTTGAAAAATATTGATGTTTGGGCAAATTGCAAGATATTGTTTCACCTGAGTGATTGCAGTGCATAGTAGACGTTTATTATCAGGGTCTTTATAAGCAATAATGGACACTACTCTCTGATTATTTTCTCAAAATAAATATTTATAAATAAAATAATAGTTACTCATTTCATTATTAACAGTAACAAGAAAAAAAAAAAAAAAAAAAAAAAAAAAAACCTGATGATACAATTAGTTCATGAAATACTAATTGCTTATATACATTCGTTTCTTGATATTTATAAATGTTGTAAAAACATACATATTAAAACACAGGAGACAGAATAAATGTTCTAATATAATCATAAGTCAAATACATCCGATTTACAGTGTTTCCCCTTTTATTAGCTCTAAACAAGTTTTTGTGATGTTTTCTTTCTGCTGTTGTCTCTTGGCTGCTGTAAACAGTCTCCGCCCTTTAGACACTGAATGCCCCTGTCAGTGACGTCACATGAAAACTCTACCAGGAAGTGAATGTCAGTCCCTCCCTTATCCGTTGAGATGCGTTTCAATCTTGTACAGCAAAGTAGAGAGGTCCTGTACATCATCAAAACAAAGTGCTTAACACTTAAGTATGATCGTGTTAACACGATCCCGGTGCTTAAACGGTTATTAATAAGGTGGTGTTTTTAAAAGAGCAAGAGAATGAAAATACAACACTTGCTCATATAAACCTCATAGTCATATTTTTGATTAAGTGGGATAAACAAGAGAACTTCATGAGATATCTGAAACAGACTTGGATAAACACCTTTCAGTTTTAATCATGCCAGTATTGA
This sequence comes from Polyodon spathula, assembly GCF_017654505.1. Lineage (NCBI taxonomy): Eukaryota > Metazoa > Chordata > Actinopteri > Acipenseriformes > Polyodontidae > Polyodon > Polyodon spathula. Next base: position 44,197,951 of record NC_054542.1, on the reverse strand, counting down.
CCTGTGTTTGTAGTGGCAGCAGTTGTTCACTTCTGTATACTCTAAAAACAGAATATATAAAATAACATTAAAACCAACTCAAGACATAGTATACTGTGATAATATATTCTAACTCATACATAGATGTATATATTTCGATTAAATCATACATGTGAAAACAAACACCTATTAAATCCATCACCAAAAAGCAGCCTTTAAGCATCAGGGCTCGCAAAATCGCCAGCCCGACGTTACGGGACAACCAAAAAAATCTGTCGGACAACGTGTTTTTTTTTTTTGGCTGCTTGCCCGACGGGCAATCCGATTTTTTTACTCTAACAAGAGAATGTTCTGTGCTTTAATCAAACAGCGGTTTCTCAATGGAGATTCCGCTCACAGATCACCCCGGTAAAGCACGTTTACAGATAGCAATGTTTTTCATTGCTCCTGCGTGGGTTGCCCCGTGAAGCTGTTGAAGCTGACACCCTGGGATCCTTCAAGAAGCTGCTTGATGAGATTTTGGGATCAATAAGCTACTAACAACCAAACGAGCAAGATGGGCCGAATGGCCTCCTCTCGTTTGTAAACTTTCTTATGTTCTTTCTTATGTTCTTATGTAACACCCCTGACAACTCATGCAATCCTATCAAGTCAGCGCACTGGCGTCACATGACTGTGTCTGCTCGAAGGGTAAATGGATACTACGACAACCAAAGTATATACTTTTGTATTGAAGGCTATGATTTTTTTAAAACAAAGTTACAGACTGGAATTACAAGCTACAGTACTCTGCTCACCAAGATTCACATTTTGTTATCTTGTTGTTACCTTTTAAATCGTTAACGTTATTTTCCAACCCAGGGGAAAAAAAATAAATAAATCGATTACGATAGTTATTAACACTGACATGTTGACATCGCTTTTTTTCATTTCTTTAATATGATTCATAAAAAATGTACCGATACTTTTATTTTAAATGTATGGTGCTTGCTTGTAACTTATTGTACCGAATGCAGCAACAGTCTTGGGTCCAAACCGTCAGCCGAGTGTAAAGATACTACCAAAAACACTCTCGTTACAGGTCATCATTATACGAATACAATACTGATTTAACAAAAAGAAAAAAAAAAAATGAAAAATGTAACTGCTGCTGATGTTGGCTCCTAAAGCTCTATGCAACCGGCACGGCAAAAGCAACTTTTTTTTTTTTTTTTTTTTTTTAACAAAGAACCAAGATTTCAATTAACATTTCCAATTGAAACAAAACTGAAACTTTGATGCACTTTTTTGGGGGGGAGGGGGGGGGGGGGTGGGGGTTGTACTGTGTTCTTCAATGAATAGGATATAGCCAGAATACTAGGTGCAGCATGCCACAAATTGGGTACTGTACTTGTAAATTCTACATTTATTCACAATCTCATTATTATTATTATTATTATTATTATTATTATTATTATTATTATTATTATTATTATTATTGCTAGTAGTGACAAATACTGTAATAATAAAGAAAATCAAAGAATAAAACAGTACTAATTTTAATACACTGAACAAAAATGTAAATGCAACATCCAACAATTTCAAAAAATTTACTGAGATAGAGTTCATATAAGGAAATCAGTCAATTGAAATAAATTCATTAGGCCCTAATCTATGGATTTCACATGACTGGCAATACAGATATGCATCTGTTGGTCACAGATACCTTAAAAAAAAAGTAGGGGCGTGGATCAGAAAACTATTCAGTATCTGGTGTGACCACCATTTGACTCATGCAGCGCAACACATCTCCTTCGCATAGAGTTGATCAGGCTGTTGATTGTGGCCTGTGGAATGTTGTCCCACTCCTCTTCAATAGCTGTGCGAAGTTGCTGGATATTGGTGGGAATTGGAACACACTGTCGTACACGACGATCCAGAGCATCCCAAACATGCTCAATGGTTTACATGTCTGGTGAGTATGCAGGCCATGGAAGAACTGGGACATTTTCAGCTTCCAGGAATTGTGTACAGATCCTTGCGACATGGGGCCGTGCATTATCATGCTGAAACATGAGGTGATGGTGGCGGATGAATGGCACGACAATGGGCCTCAGGATCTTGTCACGGTATCTCTGTGCATTCAAATTGCGATCAATAAAATGCAATTGTGTTCATTGTCCGTAGCTTATGCCTGCCCATACCATAACCCCACCGCCACCATGGGGCACTCTGTTCACAACGTTGACATCAGCAAACCACTCACCCACACAACGCCATACACGCTGTCTGCCATCTGCCCGGTACAGTTGAAACCGGGATTCGTCCGTGAAGAGCACACTTCTCCAGCGTGCCAGTGGCTATCGAAGGTGAGCATTTGCCCACTGAAGTCGGTTACTATGCCGAACTGCAGTCAGGTCAAGACCCTGGTGAGGACGACAAGCACACAGATGAGCTTCCCTAAGATGGTTTCTGAAAGTTTGTGCAGAAATTCTTCGGTTGTACAAACCCACAGTTTCATCAGCTGTCTGAGTGGCTGGTCTCAGATGATCCCGCAGGTGAAGAATCCGGATGTGGAGGTCCTGGGCTGGCGTGGTTACACGTGGTCTGAGGTTGTGAGGCCAGTTGGACGTACTGCCAAATTCTCTAAAACGATGTTGGAGGCGGCTTATGGTAGAGAAATGAACATTCAATTCTCTGGCAACAGCTCTGATGGACATTCCTGCGGTCAGCATGCCAATTGCACGCTCCCTCAAAACTTGAGACATCTGTAGCACTGTGTTGTGTGACAAAACTGCACATTTTATTGTGGCCTTTTATTGTCCCCAGCACAAGGTGCATCTGTGTAATGATCATGCTGTTTAATCAGCTTCTTGTTATGTCACACCTGTCAGGTGGATGGATTATCTTGGCAAAGGAGAAATGCTCACTAACAGGGATGTAAACAAATTTGTGCACAAAATTTGAGATAAATAAGCTTTTTGTGTGTATGGAAAATTTCTGGGATCTTTTATTTCAGCTCATAAAACATGGGACCAACACTTTACATGTTGCGTTTATATTTTTGTTCAGTTTAATTTAGCTAATCCCTTTATCCAAGGTGACATCCTTAACTTACTCCAGCAGCTTATATTGTTCATTTTGGATTTTTCTTTTACTACAGCGAACAAAAGGCTTTGGACCCAAACAGGATTGTTATAGCAAGGGTGTACTGTATTAAGTATTTCACTTATATGCTTAATATACAACACTTGCACATTTTAATTTATAATGTGTGCATGTTTGTTATTTCATTTTTGCTATTTTTCACCACCCATAGTGTTCAACATTTAACACAGGGTATAAAGAAGTTTGGATCAGAATCCAATATCATCCCTTACAAAAAAGTAATATACTGCAAAATTGTCTAGGTTTAATATACTATTGGTACCATTATACTATTCTATTTTGACACAAGTATACTTGCAGTATACAACTTTGTATATTCTTTTTGTAAATAATGCAATGTAGTTCTCAAATATTGGACATCTTACTTCAACTTCTGCTCTGGGTCAAAAAGCTATAATGCTCTGTAGCTGCCCGCCTATGTGGATAACTATCAAAAACAAGTAGAAACTAACTAAAACACAAGTCTGGGAAAAACAAATGGAAATCTGGAAAAAAGTATGACATTTTTATGTTGAAAAAGTGTGTGAATCCAGAGATACTGTACCTATATTGAGTACAGTGTACTTTGTACAAATCACAGTCCATAGGTCAATTATGGGCAACATGACATTTGTTTGGACAACCAAATGTCGACAATGGACTGCCCAAAGGGCAAGTACCATTACCCAAATTTTGCCAGCCCTGAGCATAATTATTATAAATTGCTTGCATCTGTATTTAGCTCTGCATTTGCATACTGGTGTATACAATTGTGTTTAGATTGAAATATTACCACTGATAAAAGATTAACATTCAGCTATTTATTTTACTGAACTGAAAGAATCAGCAAAAAATTATAGTGTTCAGCACAGTGGCTTTTTTAATGCAGGTGCAGTACACTTGTACTGCTGCTAATTATAGATTATAGGATCTCTATTAACACAGCGCATTTTGGGGAAATTATTTTTTATAAAAAGAGGAAAAGTATTAAAATAAATTAACAATCTCTGCTATCAAACTAGTGTACACAGGGGAGTCCTCCAGTGGCTCACATGGTAAAGGCACGTCTGTCAGTGTGCAGGGTGAATCATACAGTGGGTATCATAATTTTCTGTGGGATTCCACTGGGATCGCCCCATTGACTCTGGTGCTCATGAGGGTTAAGAAGGCATAATCGTCTTGGATTGTTTCTCCTCACTGAGCCACAGTGGATGCTACTTGTCAACATTCGCTCCCACCCACTGACCTTCATGAGCTGTAGGCAATTGCTGCAGTGAAGGAACATAATTGGCATTGCAAGCTGGTGGAACAAATAGGAGTGATATAATTGGGCACTCGATTTTTTGTTCAAAGAAAGCATGCTTTCATCAGTTGCAGGAGCATATATATTTCATGACATTTCAGTCCAATAGCTGCAACATCTTCGGATAAAGAGATAATATTTCTGTTGTGGAGGTATCCCTTTGTTAACAATTATAAACACCACGGTTTGTCATAGATAATCAGGTTCCAAGTAGAGTGGTCATTATTCTATGTAATATAGCATATATAGCATTTATGTTTAATACCTAGTTCTATCAGTTACCAACGAAAAAGAATACAAATCAATGAATATTTAACATTATTGTCACTTTTGGAACAAAAGCCACTGTTGTCAAAAATAGACTAATGCACATTCTAGGGTTAACTAATGAGTTTTAGGGCGGAGTGTGAATGCATTAAAACCTGCTAAATTAGAGATTCGGGTTCTCACTTACCTATACAAACGAATGTTAGGAAGACTGTACATAAAATCGATTGATTATATGCCAATTATGGTAATAACATCTAGAGTTTCAGTTGCGGTTGACTAGATTTAGTACTACTTAATTAACTTTTTTTTAGATATAGTGAGTACACTAAATACACTGTAGAAATGCTGTATTAGGCATTACTACCAAAACTTGTATAATAATAATAAATATAATATAATAATAATAAAAAAAAAAAACAGATAAAGGGTTTTTGTTCAGACAGTTGCAGGAATAAATTAAAAAATCAAAACACCAATACTGCAGTGTGGTAAGGTAGAGTTGTTTTTTTTTTTTTTTATTGTCCCATATGTGACATTTTTTGTCCACCACCTGCTTTGCTATTTCAGATCAAGTGCCTGTAAGTACTGCAATGCCTTAAAAAGTGACGCTCTTATATTCTTGTCACTGTAGCATATTTTTATTTACTAAGAGTGTGCTGAGTAATGAGTATACCTGAGTATCTGAGTACGAGTACAAATCTTGTTACTTGCACTCCTTATTTAGACCACTACTACTTTTAGCCCAACTCACTTCTGTTTTGTAAAAAATGTCAAGTAATGTTAAAGCACTGTCTGATCACTTTCTGCATGCCAGACATGGCAGGATTTATCTCATGCACATGCTGACAGCGCGCCTAATAGTATTGTGTGGGGGGAAAATCAAAAGACATAATTTAACTTTGAAACATTGATAGAAAACTAAGCTGTTTTTAACGTGCCATACAAAATAATATTTCCATTGGCAGATTAAGAGGTTTTGTATGATTGCCATATTTAGATGTCCAAAACCACTTAACAATAAATACATTCTGGTTTTAATATTTGAAGGAGATTTGATGTCCATTACGTGAGAGTAGATGTTGAACTTCATGCTAATTCTTTGATGGAACTGGTGGCAACTTATTGGTCAGGTTAAGCTTGTCTTCCAATGCTAAGGCCAAGCATCACAGCACCTGGTCATGGTGCCAAGTAAACTGTCCTTGGCTAAGACCAACTTTGCTTCCTGCCAAAAAGTGCCTTAATGTTTAAGGTGAAGAACACAAAGGGCATGAGGGATTCTCACCCACCCAGAGGTTTAGGTTCTGTGATGATGAGAGAACATCATATGTTGATCTGATGAGGAAACTGATTCTGCTCTATTCCATTGTCAATAGGTCTTGCCAGCCCATCTTGAGTTGTTCCACACTCTCCCATCTCATCCATTCTCCCTGCTTGGCCTGGGAAACAGCCTTTACACACATCCTCTCCTGCTTTTGCACCTCGTTGACTACCAGCTTCCTCCGTTGAGCTGGGGTTGCCTTGTGCCATGTAGGAGGAGCTAAACTGAGACCAAGACCTCCTTTTCCATGCTGAACTTTCTCTGATTCAAAGGGCAGCCTTAGCATCTTACACAACTTTCTTTGCTGCCCATTTTCTTCCAGTTTTCAACTCAGGTGCTGCCTCCCTTACGCATTTGTCACGTGAATCTACTAATGTCCTTTCCAGTCGGACTTTGGCGCACTTAAGCTCCTCGGTAAGAGCAGAGGTTGGTAGCTGCAGTATTCCTTTACCATGAAGTCCCGCTCTGCTGAGGCAGCATGGATCTCCCAACCATTTCCTGACGTATGAACTGATTAAAGGTTTCAGCTTCTCAACTGTTGTCAAGGAAACCTCGTACACAGTCAGTGGCCAGAGCAGTCTTGACAGTAGACCAAACTGAAGGCACCATAGTTTCAGTTTGCCTGGTAAAGCACAGCTGTCTATGCTCTTCAACTCTTCCACTGCTTGTTGTCTAACTTCTCCCACACAAACTGTGTCCTTTAGATCCCCGTCGTACCATCTCCCTAGACTTTTCACTGGCTTCTCAGACACTGTTTGTATTGCCTCACCGTTAATGTAGAACCTTTTATCTACTACTTTACCTTTAATTATAGAGATATCCTTGATTTAGTGGGCTTGAATTGCATTTGTGCCCATTCAGTGTTATTGGTTCATTTTCCCAATAACCGATTAGTGCAGGTTACTGTGGTAGTCATTGTTGTCATGTCATCCATGTATGCTCGAATTGGTGGTAGTCGCATTCCAGAAGCCAAGCGCTCTCCTCCCACTGCCCATTTTGATGCCCTAATAATTACTTCCATTGCCATGGTAAAAGCCAGTGGAGAAATGATACATCCTGCCATTATTCCAACTTCTAGGCATTGCCATGTAGAGCTGAAATCGGTACGCTAAAAAAATCAAATGCTGCCCAAAGAAGTTCATGTGGCACTGAATCATATGCATTAGCCGAATCCAGGAATGTCACATGGAGCTCCTTCCTCTCCTTTTTTGCTGATTGAATTTGTTGCTAGATTATGCTGATGTGTTCTAAGCATCCTGGGAAACCTGGAATGCCTGCTTTTTGTACTGAAATGTCGATGAAGCAGGTAGATTGTCAACCTCTTTAATAGGTAGGTTTTCAATCTCTGAGCAATAATGCAAATCTTGAAAGAAAATCTTGCCTTCTACCTTTAATGGGGAAATAGGATGAAACTGACCGATGCTTGTAGAATCTTTTTCTTTTGGTATATAGACTCCACCTGCTCGGCGCCATGCTCTTGGTACGAGCTATTTTTCCCATGCCACTTTAGTTGGCCAGTACTTCTTTTTGTGCAGTAACTTAAACTTGACACCAATTTACAGTATAAAGTGCGGCTGGTTACTAAAATAACCAGGCTGCTTAAAAACAACATGCATAATATGATACTTAAGTACAGTACATTACTCACACATAGCAGTCATTATAAAAGAATAATTGTTTTTAAGTAAAATAATTTTGCCAACTAATGAAACCTTGATTATATTAATAAAAACTAGATGTATCTGTAAAATACAATCATTTACAGATACAGAAAATACATATTACACGGCTCAGTCATGTAATATGGCATTTTTGTGTTCTTGTGACCAAGGGATGTTAATTCCAAAGATTGCCATGTTTTAACTACTTGGCCTGTCTAACTTAGGCACTAATTTTGCTTAGTCTGGCCAACTTCCATAATATGGCGCTGTTTGGGGCATTTTTGCATACAGACTATGGTTCGTATAAACCCTTGTAGCTTGTCAACGGTAAAATTCCTGTAATATCCAGATAATTTTTTTCTATCTAACTTGGAAAGTGGTTGATATTAGCAGTTATTAAAAAAAGTATATATTTTTCATTAATAGTTTTTCTTTTTTTTATGGGGGCGTGGCTTACATATTTATTTTTTTATATTCCACTAGTTAACAAATTATATCATTGGAAACAGCTACTTCAGACCTTTCTATTAATATATTGGGTTTTAAATTCTGATTTAAGGTTGCCAAACAACAAGCAATAAAACACAACATGTTCATGTGCATGTCCAAATATGGGAATTCTGATTAGGAGGCAAAGGGTTAATACACTTAAAGGATATACACTGATGTGGGCGAGACTGTAATTCTATACCACTTTGTTTTATTTTATATGCTGGCTATTTGTTACATTGCTCAGTAAATGTAATGTATGCATGAAAAACATATGCTTTTAGTAGAACGTTCCCCATGGTATAGCTCTTATTTCCCCTGCCCCCCTTTAAGCACATTTTACCAGGGGATTACTGTATGTTTTTTTTTCAATTTGGTTTTCACTTCACTAGCCGTGAATAAGTCTGTTCTCAGTGCATGACTGAACACTAAACCCCCTACAGTGTATGTTGCCAGTATAGATTAAGCTTTTTAAGGAAGCACATTGCTCTTTGCCGAATTCCTGAATAAACTCCTATTTGTTTCTCATTGAATTTGGCCAACAGGTGGAGCTCTTTGTATAGAAAAATATAATATATAATTAATTGAACAATGCTCCTGGAAAATACACTTTTCACTTTAAATTGTAATTGGCAATAATTTCAGTCTTATAGTGAATGTTGCTTAAAGTCCCTGTGGGCTTTCAAAACCCTCAATACAGCTCATTAGATTTCCTTACTGGACAGGTAAGGATAAACAGAATTCCTCAACATAAAATAAAAAAGTGTTTAACTCTTACTGTGCCACAGACTGATCTACTGTACAGTCTGAAATTCCTAACATTTTCAAAAAAAAAATATATATATATATATATATATATATATATATATATATATATATATATATATATATATATATATATATATATATATATATATCAGTTTTTAAATATATGCTGGCATACTTTTCGAACACATTGTTTTTTTTCATGAATCTAACTGAGAAACAAGGTAAAAGATTGCCTAAGAAAATACACATTTTTTTACCACAAAACATGTTCGCAACCTTCTTGATTTTCCTATTACCAGCATGGGACCAACATCTTTCATATTTATGTATTATTGTTAATAGGTGCATGACAAAACCCAATACTTGTATTTATAATCATTCTTTTACACAGAAACCAATACTCCTACGAATACTTGTACTTGGGCGACATCACCGGGTGGGGCTAGAACCAAAAGTGCCTTTAAAATGCATCTCTGTCCTAGGTTTGTTTTTTTAACAAGGATCTCTTCCAGCAATAAGACTCTGCGTCTTCAATTTTCAAGCCCAAATGCTTATGCAAAAAGTGATTGCAATATACAGGTAGACTAAACCTGAAATTGAAAGTACAGAGCTAAGACAACAAAACAGTTATTCCAGTGGAGAAGCCAGCTCTTCCAGTTTCCAGAGGAGTTGATGAACACTATGGGGTCATTTATCCTGTGTGTGGACGTCTGACTGCCTTGGTCATGATGTTCACATTTTAGATGATCCAAGTGATGATCCATTATTCTCTGGATTAGCTCATGTTACCACAAAAGATAAAGTGTTTTAATCTACACCTTTCCATCATGTTCCAAGAAATCCCAAGATGGAGTCAATTTACTGTATGACTTCGATTTGGTGCCGCGCGTTTAATTTAAATTGATCAAAATGACTGCGACCCTTAAACGAGAACGGCGATTATACGATGACGGCCTTTATTAATAATACTATGCTTTATGAGTGCTTCAACATTTTATTACATGATTTAAGGCATTTTAGAAGCGGCGCGTGAGAGGCTCTGATCTGCAGCACTATACTCCTGTGTGTTTTTGGGGCTTGAATGTAGTACATTTACTGACAGTTACCGAGAGCCTATTAGGTGGGAGTTGGGAGGTCAGGGAGTACTGTACCAGCGAATTAGGAGTGTGTATTATTTGTTAAGGGGCAGGACAATGTTGTTGTTGCAGTTCAGTCCAAGAATGTGACGTATATGTTTTTCTGCACCAAAAAGTACTTAAGAATATCAGCTTGATTTCTATAAAAACTTAATATATCCTACTAGGTTATTTTTTCTCACTGTAACTTGCTTGTTTGTAATTTCTCTGCAAGAGAAATTGAAACTTAATCGTATCATAGACAGTAAGCATACTGTTTTTATTTGTATGTGATTGAGTACTAGAATTGCAATTGAACTGAAAACAAAACAACAAAACCACCTATAACTTCAGAAGGGCTGCTGTTCTGCACATAGTTTATCTTGGATTTTCTTTCAGAACTGTACTAGCATAAAATAAAATGTGCTTACTATGTGTGTGTACATTAGTTTGTAGTTTGAGGCTCATGTCTCTTCGGGAGCGTTACATGTACATTGTCAGTGTTGCGCATCTATTTGTTAATTCTGCATATTTTTAGTAGGGGGAGAAAAACAATCCCTTAATGTTTCTTTATTGATAGCACCGTTTATTCGAGGGGGGCCTCTATTATAAAGCTGATATATGACTGCGACATCAATATGAGGGTGTCGCCAAATTGAAGTAATAAGGTATTTATATAGAGCTTTTTATACAAATGTATCGCAAAGCACTGTACAGTACATAGCAGACAAAAAGAATAAACCACAATACATTTGTATAGTGTGTCACACATACAACTGTCACAGTCAGACTATTTAAGGAACAATATACACATAATAATGCAAAGCAGCAATTTTAAAGTTGCAGTAAAACCCACTAAGATAAGAAAGTCAGTTTATATAAGTGCGTTTTTTAGTCTTCACTTGAAAACTGTAAGGGTCCCAGCTTCCCTGACAAACAAAGGCAGAGCATTCCATAATCTAGGAGCTCTACAAGAAAAAAGCCTTACCTCCCGTGTTGCTTTTGTTGACTCTAAGAATAACCAGCAGCCCTGCATCCGGTGAGTGCGGTTTGGAAGATACAGGGTTAGTAACTCCTGCAAATAGCTAGGTGCTAATCCATTCAGGGCCTTGTAAATTAACAGCAACATCTTAAAATCAATTCTGTACTGCACAGGGAGCCAGTGTAAAGAGGCCAAAACAGGGGTAATGTGTTCACTTTTCCTAGTTTTTCCTAGTTTTATCTGCACACAGGATACCACATGTTTTGGGTCACCAGAATAAAGTGCATTACAATAATCAATTTTAGATGAATGCGTGCATTAGTCTCTCGGCATCAGATACAGAAATAATTGGTCTAAGTTTGGCTATATTTCTCAAAGGGTAAAAAGATACTTTAGTAACTTCTCTAATATGAGTCTCAAATGATAGATCAGGATCAAAGACGAGCCCCAAACTTTTAATTCACTACGCATTTCAAATGAAAAATTGCCAGGACTGCAGTGGTTGTCCCTACTACCTGACCCCCCAGAACAGATTCAGATATGTTCTCCAAGACACACTTTCTGCCACACTCCAACCCAGATCAAAGTGGTGACCACTCCAAGCCTTTTCACAGGTAGGTAGTACAAAATAACTGCCATTCATTTATTCATGTGCTTTTTGTTGCTAATACATAATACAGTGTGGTAAACACGGTCACATTTTCAGTTTCTCTTATGGGCACATTTTTGTAGGTGCACCAAACTTTGAGGACCGTAGGCCTTCCGTCAACAGCAAACTTCTTTTGGCTGTCTAGGTGCATTTATGCCCCATCCATGTTAAAGATTTGACATATTTGTAATTCCAATATGATTTTCAAATGTGTTTCTTTCTAGTTTTGTGAGTTGGTTTGCTATTTTTTTTTTTTCTTATGAGAATTTGGCACCAAAGCATAAGCATAGTAAATCTGTCGGTGTTTGATGTGTTAGCCTTGACCGTAAGTAACTTTGCATGTCATTTTAAATGCCTTTAAAATTATATCCAAAGCTAAGCTTCACAAATAAATATTATACTGTACATAGAAATAAAAAATGTACAAAATCTAGTAAAATAAAAATTCTTTGACAACACATACCTGTGTATTAATATGTTGTATTCCAGCTTTTCTGAAAATAATGTGCATTAAAGGAACATACATGCATAAAAAAGGAAGATATAAAACAACAGCCATTGAAAAAACACCACGCCAAAGAGCTCCATTATCAAAGTTTCAAAATCCTCTAGATGGGGGCACATTCACTCTGAATTACCCTGTCATCTTTCTTAGACATTGATATTACAAGTCAGCAGGGGCTGCACAATAGTGGTAGCCCAGTATACATGTGTTTTTTAAAACTTGTGGAATAAAATCACTTTTTTTTTTCAATAATATACTCTAGGAGTAATACACAAAGTCCTCTAAAGAACTGCGTAATCAAATATAGTGCTGGAAACTAATGTATTATACACACATAAAGACTCATTCTGAGATTGAAAATTGTCTACATATGGCTAAATCAATACTTTTAGAAAGCAATACTTTTTCTATATCTATCCAAGCTCCCCTGCAACTCTCAGCACTATATTCTGCAAGCCAAGATGAGCTGCGAATGTTTGCCTACACGGTAATGCATATGAAAGAAAAGCGATACACTCTTTCTACATCTCCTTCTGCTTTCCAGCATTTATTAACAATGTATTCTGCCAGTAAGCAGGAGTTGTGATTGGGTTGTGAAAAATGTATATTTTTTGCAACCATTGGAAAGGGGAAAGGGTGCAAATGTACCCCAAAAAATTACAGTGTGCACTTTGAAGTATTGCTCCTGTTTTCTTAGTTGGATAAGGACATGTTTGGTATTAAAACAAAGGTTAGTGATTAAAGTCTAATCACATGTAAGGCTATCCCACAATCTTCTAACAATAAGGACAGTAAGAGATATATATTATTGAAAATAAATTCCATTAGACTGGGCAGGAAAAAGGGATATTCGAAGAATAAAAGCATAAAGAATGTGCACAAGCAAATAGTTATTAATGACAAAAATAAGTAAAGATGATTGTAATTATTTACCTACACTTTAAATAACTGTTTTACCTAAAACAAAAATAGTAATTTGGTTTGCAGAAATGAAAGATTTAATAATGAAAGTCTTGTTTTGTTTTTTGTTTTTTTTTACATTCAGAAAGCCATTGGAAACGTAGCCTATGTTTCCCTTCATTAAACAGTTACCAGGATTGCTTTCACAATTGTGCCAGCATGTCTAAGAAAGTATTCAGGCTTATCCTGAAGCATGTAGATTTTCCCTAGAGTTGCAGTAATAATAATAATAATAATAATAATAATAAATAATAATAATAATAATAATAATAATAAAAGACCACAGAGGATGCAAGCAAAAATGAGCCCCATAACATCTATTAGCGTTAGCGATGTGTAACCACTTATTAGCATTGGCACACTCAATGAAGGTAGAAGCATGTCTTCTTTTCTCTTAATGAAGTGCCACTGGCCTTTCAGAGCAATTCTGCTTCATGCAGTTTGTCTGATACTATGTTCATAATTCCCCTTGCAGACTTCATCGCTTTCTTGTTTATACTTCTGCTCTTTTGCTAGTGTACTAAAGTAAAATTAGGATGGGGCAAAACATACTCTAACCCCACAAGTTGGAAAAGTAGGGCACAGGCCACCCTGGCTCCCTTGGTGACATTTTCATCACACTTTATGGGGGTCAGTGATATGGTTGCTCATAATTAGAAATGTTCTGATGTTGTGAATACCTAATTCAAGGTTTTAAGTTGAAAGGAACTTAATGACCGCAGCACAGCGAATCTGAATCGTCTGAAAGTGTGTTTGAAATTAATTCTCATAACCGTGACATAAAAATAGAAAAATGAATGTAAAATATAATAGTTCTGTTCTTAATGAATAGCAAAATGAACAAAGCAGACCAATTTCAATTCCTCAAAGCTGGCTTGGTGTTTAGTGTGGAACTTCTCTGATGTGTAAAGGTATACTCTGTTGACTAGAATTCTGGGTTTCTCAGACACAAGTAATTGGCTGTCTAGATTTATTTAAGCATGCAAAGCTGTAGGTCTTTTATGTTCGTCAACTAATGCCATATAATATGGTTTCAGGCACATGTTTAAATAAGTAGATTGTGTTATGTTCTTATGTAAAAGCATATGTCTCTCATATATAGACAAAATGCGCAAAATAGTATTTTTCCTGCATTGAAATGGTCACTTAATTATTTCAAGTTGTCTGCTGATGGCACAAGTGATCCTTTTATGAAAATAAATTGTTTTCTATATAGGCTACTAACTAAAAGGAAGGGTACCACAAAGATTTGACGAGGGATATATTATTATGTTTCCAGGTCCATTTATTGAAACGATACAACAACACAACACCAGTGAGGTATTTTCTTTACATTTTTTACAATTTTTTTTAAACAATAGCAATTCAAAATAAAGTACAGATGCAATATTCTTTTTAAATATACAGGATATTACAGGAGAAATCTTACAAGATGGGATTATCAGTGTATCTGTGAATGCACCTAAACTGGCATGCATTTGGAAACTGGCAAATCAGTTTAAATCAACCAAATTACTACTTTTGAAAGCTTTACACATTTCACAATTCAAGAGAAAATTAACTAAATCAGGCAATTGGCTCTTCTGTTTTATACAGCTGGCTGCTGATGAAGAGCAGGAAGTGGTCTTTGGAGTGTATTTCTTATGCCCTCTTATCAGATGATGATGAAACATCACATTAAATAAATGACAGAATTGGGTCTTAATTGACAATTTCAAACTGCCATGTTCTTCTTAAAGTGATTTAACAATCCTGTGAAATGATCCTTATATACTGATGCTGCAATGCATGTAATGACAAGTATAAATAAGATAATCAATTTGCTTTTCTACCAGAAACAGCTACTGTAAAGGGTGAAAAATATGATAGACGTGATTTAATCAATTTCTGTAAATTCAAGTGCAATTATTTATCACTGCCCTGCACATTGTTGTATGTTAGTGTGACAGAGATAGAATGACACTTGGTGTTAGATCTCCTTCCCTACCGGTGAGGGCACTAGAAAGAAGGAACAGAGTAATCTTAAGCAAACGGCAAGACCATTTATTCCGTAGGGTAGGTGGAAGTCGGCCATTTAGGAAGGGGGCGGATCTACGGCACCCAAGCTCACTGACCCGGATGGTACATGGCGTGGCATCCGCGGATTGGAGGAGCGGATGCATTCGTTAACCTAGGGGTCATGGGCAAGGGTTTAAATAGGGGGGCGTAGGTTCAGTCATCTGTTCCTTTCTAGATTGTTAGCAACAACCTAGGAGGAGCCCGTAATTTGTGGATAAACCGTGAGTGTTCTGAGTGTTCGTCTGTCTTATAACATTGTTTCTTTGTTTTGTTTGTCTTTCAAAGAGTGCTCGCACAATCCGGAGCCGCAGGCCAGCATTAAACCTGGACATCAACACTCACTTTTCACTTCGGAACTGTCTTTGCACCACGAGCACTTAATTCACGCACTGTAGATCTGTGTTTGTGTTTTGTGTGGGTGAGAAAAGACGGGACTTTTTGGTTGAGGGTCAAACCCGTGGGATTACAAACAGGAGTGATACAAGCCGCTGTACCACTTCCATCATTATTATTGTTTGCAGGTTTTGCCATAAGGCTCTGGACATCATAATCATTAATAAGAACATAAGAACATAAGAAAGTTTACAAACGAGAGGAGGCCATTCGGCCCATCTTGCTCTTTTGGTTGTTAGTAGCTTATTGATCCCAAAATCTCATCAAGCAGCTTATTGAAGGATCCCTGGGTGTCAGTTTCAACAACATTACTGGGGAGTTGATTCCAGACCCTCACAATTCTCTATGTAAAAAAGTACCTCCTATTTTCTGTTCTGAATGCCCCTTTGTCTAATCTCCATTTGTGACCCCTGGTCCTTGTTTCTTTTTTCAGGCTGAAAAAGTCCCTTGGGTCAACACTGTCAATACCTTTTAGAATTTTGAATGCTTGAATTAGGTCGCCACGTAGTCTTCTTTGTTCAAGACTGAACAGATTCAATTATTTTAGCCTGTCTGCATATGACATGCCTTTTAAGCCAGGAATAATTCTGGTCGCTAAACACCCTTGCACCTGTAAATCATTCGTCTGTGTGATTAATCCGCTCTGCACTGCACTCACCTGCACGTATTCACCACTTTGCCACAGTTAGACAAAGGGATGAGAATGTTAGGATGATTAAGCTGAGTAAATTAATCAATTGAAACAGTATTATTTATTTTTGATAAGTGTTGAATTGTAATGTACAAATACCCAGAAGGTTGGTGACCTTTCGGTTGACAGTACTTAAGATTTCTTTAATTTTTCAAGGTCTGTTTCGGAGAGGTGTGGATTATGTGTAGAAGAGTCTTTTTGTGTTTTTCTGTAGCATTTACAGAGTGCTAAAAAGACATTATTTGAAGTGACAGTCAGGGTGAGTGTGTATATTATTGACAGATTCGCCGGGTTTTGTTTTCATTTATATATCAGTTTATTCCAACTCGGAGACTAAGGTAGCTTGAAATGATATATTCTTCCCCTTGGGCATTTTAACATTTCCATAGAAATCCCTTAGTATTTTATTAAGATGTGCATTGTCCATAGTTGAGACATTTATTTCAATGTCATGAAAGAAGACAATTGCACATTTATTTTGTATTTTTTCCATTTAACTATCTTCCAATGTCTGCTTACTACTTTGGGAATTTTTTTTGGTGGTTTAGTTTCTTCAGTGACTTCATATCTTCAGATAATTGTTCCCTTGGTTTTACTAGTTACTGTAAGTGTAAACAAGCTGGCTACTCTACTGTAAATTCCGTGAGTCAGTGCAGTGATTTCTAATGTGATGAGGTTTCAGCTGTCCATATCCATCCTATATATATATATATATATATATATATGTGTGTGTGTGTGTGTGTGTGTGTGTGTGTGTGTGTGTGTGTGTGTGTGTGTGTGTGTGTGTGTGTGTGTGTGTTAAAGTGAAAGCATTCAAGCTTTTATGGTGCCTTCCTATAATATTAAACTAAACTGTTTTATAAGCTATGGATTTTTTCAAATTAATGCAGTCCCTTATTTTATTTTCCAGTGTTGTGACCTTGTAAGCTATTCCATGGTGTTGTATTTACATCATAACTAGTTAACTGAGATGAAGAATGTAATGTTAAAATACAGGCCCCAAGTAGCGTATTCATTTGCAGAGTAGGTGTCATATCTCAATTAAAAAAATGCACCACCATTAAGAACCTTGTAGAACACACACATGGTTAAAAAGAACAATGGTTTCTCCATATTTGAAGATGTGGAATGGCCCTTGATTTCAAGTTTAAAAGAAAGGCATGGATGAATAATGTTGTAATTGAGCCTGCTGTACATTTGGAGAAGTTTATGGTTCTGTTATCTGTAAGGTGAAACTACTTTAAAAGTTGACCTTATTGCAGTAATAATAGATGTTATTGTGGACATTACAGTAATAGAGTAATAGATAAAATAAGCTTTGGTAACAATTGGTATCTCTTGAGTATATAATATTACATTGCAGATCATCTTGGTAATTGTCAGTTTAATAAAAACAAAAATGTATGAAAACATTCTGCAGCAAAAATACTCCTACTGTCCCTTCACAAAGCGCCTTCATGTATCTTCCATTGATCTCCCAGTGTGCGCCCACCCATGCCCATCTGTCTGCCACCCATTATTCTCCCCTCTTTCAGAACCCTGGAGTCTTCACTGGCTGGTAAACTTCAAATACACATACCTGCCTTGATACACTAACAAATTAACCATATGTAGAAAGGCCCGACAATGCAAATTCCCTAACACATACAGCAGATGCAATGTGGTGATCGGCTGCTAAATATATTTACCTGTATACACTTTCATTCATAAAATCATTTCTGTAAAACTTTTTTTCTTTTTCAGTTCTACTTAATGCCTGATCAGAAGAACAATCAATTTAAACCACTTTCTTAACAAGAACACCATTGGTAAAAATAAATAAAAGGAATTCTGTCATTTTGACAATGCATTGATGTATTAAAGGCTGTGTTTGTCACAATGCTGTGTTTGCAATAGGGTTTGCTTTCTTGACAGCATGACTGTGTCAGCAATAAGTATAGATCAATATTTTTATAGCATTGATGTGAGTTGAATACATAATTGTCTACTACCTTCAGAGTTGAACGATAACAATTGAAGAGGGATTAGTGCTTCAGCAGTGGCTTCCATTCTGCTGCAGATTAAATCTTCATGGCATTGACATTATAGTAAATTGCCCTGTCCTTTTTGGCTGTGGTTTTAGGATAGGTTGGGTTTTTAGGTATATAGCTTGTGGAAACGATATGAACATGATTGAATACTACCAATTTCTACTAATTATTAAAGGAATTGTGATTGATGCAATACAATTGCTACTGTTATCAAGAAAGTGTAGATAGCGGCTTGCATTAATCAAGTGTGCCCACTCAACAAAATTATTTTCCATAAATTAATTAAACTGAAAATCTGAATTATTCTCTCCATGGATTAAGATGAAACACTCACTTGTTTTGCACCTTAGCTGGGAATCTGCCTGTGTTTTTTTCTGTTTTGTTTGGATGGTGCAGCACTATTTAAAATAGTTATTAATTATGAATTGATGTAAAATGTATATTTTATGAAAAATATAATGATCTACCATGCTTGGCTGTACACAGGCTTGTTGTGAATATATTAAGCAGCAAGCCTAATCTTATTAGGACTACATAGCAAAACATAGATAATTATAATGCAGATTCAATATTGGCATGGCAGTGTCAGAAAAGGCATTTTAATATAAAGGTTGTCTACTGAGTCAGTGCTATTGATTCTTTTTAATTCAATGTTTATTTCTAATACTGCACTTAATTATTCAAAATTCAAATTGCATGTGGACTATTGATTCAAATTACCATGCCTGTTTTGTAACATTTCCCAAAGATATAAAATTGCATTTTGTGCAGAAAATTCTTATGTAACTAGATATAAAATAAATCACTTCCACACTAACCATAGTTTTATGGAAAAAAGTCTAAGGAGAGTTTGTTTCCTCCCTGTGACGGGGTATACCCTGGCCCTGTGTTTATTTGTGTTGTTTATATTATTATTTATTGTTAAATGTATTTCTGTTCCTAGTTTTTATAGTTAAATGTAGTTGGCAGGGACAATGTTTGCGTCTCGTGTCTGCCAAAATACATCTCGTGAGAAGACGTGGTCTGCAGCTAATAATTTATTAACAAATTGGCTCTCAACCACACTTATGAGAAAAGCTGTGTGGAAGATGGTAGAGATAAACGAGGTAATTGATAACCCGTTAATCCCTTGACCATTATATAAACTAGCAGCTTTTGCTGACTGGGGTTGGTTATTGGTCGAATAGAGGAGAAAGAGAGGGAGAGAAAGTAAGAGAAATAAGTCAAACAATTGCTTCCCGTGCTGAGTTTAGACCAGCACGTTATGTGTTTGAATTATTTTGTCTGTTTATTTTGGTCATCGTGCCATTTTGTGTTGTGTGTTTTTGTGTTTGTTATTTTGTTTAATAAATAAGGGTGCATTTGCATCTCAATGCGCAATATTGAGTTGATTACAGAAAAAAAATCAAATTGTGCAAATGACAATTTGGAGGAAATAGCTTTGAGAATCTAGCCAGGTCAGTTTTGCATACATGTAAGCTTTGCAGTCATATTGGCTAACTAGGGCTTATTGTTTTAACATGTGAAAACATGAGACCTGAGTTACAGAATGTACAAATCTATCTATAGGTCATGATAGTGCATCATGTTACACAGTTATGTTCTATTAAGAATGAGATGGCTTTATTGATTTAGTTAGTAAAAGAATTCAGACAAACCATGTTATTGTACTTTTTCTCTCAGATGAAAAGCTGTTTCATATGGATAACATTTTGTAATAGCTGATGACATTACTTAGGGGATGATTAGTTCAATATCTTAAGGTTGCAAGTAATCAGTCATCCATCTGTGGGGAAACTCAACAAGATAAATAATTTGTGCCGCCTAATTGACTCAACAAACAAATGTAAATCTCAAAATGCAATTGATGATCAGAAAATTGACTTCAATAAGATTTATAGGGGCTGATGTAAGGATAGGCGTAGTGCAAACAAATGTGGTTGCAAAATCCAAATTGCCTAGGTGAATTAGGGAGGTGACTCAGAAGGAGGGCAGCAAAGTCATCTTGGCACACGGAAAAGAAACATTTTCTGAGAAGTAGTCCTAATGGCTGAGGTCACTCAGCATGAAATTTAGTTATTTGGAAAAGCCTCAGCCAACATCAGTTATGCTACCAAAGAGGACATATGGCCCTCCATAGTGGAGAAATTCAATGCTGTTGGTGTTAACAGGACAGTCAACCATGTGATGAAATTCAGGTATTTGGTCTAGGACGACCTGCAGGGTGAGAGGATAACGTCTTACCACCACATCCTCCGGCATGCCAAACAGTGACCCTGGGTTTGAATATGCAGGGTCTTCTCCATCTTGCCCTTCTCCTCCAAAGCTGTTTCCTCCCACTGTCTTTGGGGTTAGTTAGTAACAACTTGAGAGAGTGAGTGTACAGGAAAATAATTTAATGCAGGGTTTATGTGATGTCATAAGTACGAGACCGTTAGGTCAGGTAGTTTATAAACTGTCACAGAACCCCGAGATGGAATTATTTTCCTTTAACTCACTGAAGTCCATCTATTATTTTTCATAATGCATGGATATTATTAAAAAAAGACAATACACAGGTGTTAAGGTTCAAATTGCAAGTGAATTTAATAATTTACTAATAACGTACATAAAGTCAGTGTTAAAGAATCTTAAATATAATTTTCTTTTTGATAATTCAGGAAGAGTGAATTAAACTGGGTAGATAATGAACTGCAACAAATAACGTATTTTTAAGGAAAAGGTGTTTCAATGGGGTATGCTTTTTATTTTATTTGTTGCTGTCAGTCGAATATTATTTGTCTCGTTCGCTTGGTTGGTGCTGCCGTTGCTGGAGGATGATTGTAACTCTTCACAGAGACAGTTGTTTAAAGTGCCTAAAAACCACTAACTGTGGGTGTTGTCAGTGATTTAAAACAATACATTTTGTGTTTGAAAGTGGCCAGGGTGCACAGAAATCAAATATGGGTCATAGGTCAAGTATAATCTTCTATAAGAATATGACATTTTGACATAACTACTGCAGTATTATGCCTTTTTTTTCGAATGGCTTGAGATGTAAATATAACCTCATCAATGTATTATATACCAAAACGCTATAGATACGCTAAATCTCCCTCAAAGTTTAAAATGCTACATATCCCAGATTCTGTCCTTTTTTCTGCAAAATTCTACATATCCATAATATGAATTTATTTTAATACAGAATACACAGCATGTTAATTATTATCCAAACATCATCATGTCTGTGCAACTTCAGAACATGCAGATATACAAAGCTGTAGATTTGGATACACTGTAGCATGTCAAAAGGGTTTTGTGGAAGACCAGATAGCAAGAAGCATGCTGTAGTCTTAGTATGAGGGTCCTAGCAGTACGTCGCAAACAAGCAGTGTTTCAAAGTAAAATGCTTTGTGACTATTATACACAAGTATTAAAGCTTAATTCGTCTACCAATTCATTGATCCATGCTCTCACAGTGGATGTCTGCAGTCAGACATGTCCGGTATATTTGTCCAAGCTATAATTTAATACAGATTTAATGGCCAGAAGATAGACAGCATGTACTGAGCTTTAAATGAAGTGTAGTTGGCAAACATGAACATTTGCAGAATGTCTCAATGATCAGGATTAAAAGTGGACACAGGATTCAACCCCTGAGCTAATCTGCTGCATAGGTTACTTGGTCAAGATAGAATGTACACTGTGGGTAATATCTGAGTGCAACTAATCAAACACCATCCCTTGGATTGCATTGTTAGGCGTCGATACATTCGAAATTCAATTCTACGGAAGCCCAGAAGCCCTTTTGTTTGTGTTTGTGCTCCTGTACTGTAACAAATGGTTCACTTTTTAATCTCTCAACCAGGATGGGAGGCAATTGCTGTTCAATTTCCAATTCCTTTTTAAAACCCAATCCCAAATCCAATTCCCTTTTAATCAATTCCAACACATCATTGATCAAATTTGCCATTATCAGTATTCTGTTAAAATGCGCTTCTCACAGTGGCAACAAATTACTTAACTTGAAGTCACTGTTTGTCAATGAACTGGGCTTCAAATGAAAGCAGTTAAACAATGATTACGTCTCTAAAATATCCTTCGAAGGAACTGCAATTGAAAAACATGAATTGAACCCAAACCTGCTCTCAACTTACTAATATCGATTTAGTGACCTTTGTAATTGACTATACTGTTTTAATCCTTTTTTTTTTAACAGAAAATCACTCAATAATAATATTATACACATCTGAAAATTTTGTTTCACATTCTCATTGTAACTATATGACTCAGTGCTTAGTTGGAGTTTTTGTTATTACCACTATGCCCAATCCCCTCTTCAACTTGCCCCCTAGTATGACATTGAAGTGTTAACACTAAAGGACCAGAGATATACTCATACCTAGAAGCCCTGCAGCAGTCTTTCTGACTGCTGTATTCAAACACTGTAAATAGTATAATGAAAGGAGAAACAGTCGGATGTAAATTTTTTTTTTATCTGCACAGGGCACAACTGTCCAAAGTTTTATTTTTTATTGCACTTGCCAACCTGGCATTGGTGTCTCTTGTGGCTCTCAACAGGGTTGCCAGCTTCAGCTGTGGGTACATGCTTGGCAGTCTCCCTCTGTTCCAAATGCTTCTTGCGAAGTTCCTGTGCTAACTGTAAAATATATTCTTTTCCGTGCATTCTTTGTAAAGTACCCAGGAGTTGATGGCTGGGGTTACTTCCGTGCCATCTGATCCAAAACATCAACTCCATATTTTGTTCCATAGTAAAACTCCATGACCTCTGGTATTTATTTTCACTAGTCCCGATGCTAATCAACTGACCAATGTAGTGCAGTTGGCAAGCAGGTGCCAGCCTTCAAAAGGCTGATTGAAAACAATAGACTGTCAGTCATTCACTCAAGGAAAGAGTAGAGACTAATCTGATTACAGCTAAAAACACTGTGGACTGTTACATAAAAATAATAAAGTAGAATACCTTTCTGTATAATCACAATACAGTTGTTTTCTGTTGGCTTGGTATAATGTAATATCTCTCCTTTATTTCTGCACTCCTGCGTTTCATGCTTTGTGAGAATATTTAATACATACGGACAGAAAGGTACATGAACGCGCAGCCCCGTGTGTGTTACATGACTGGAGGAAATTACATTTTAAAAGCCAAAAACACCAGATTAGGGCTTCAGCCACATTACAATTTCTAAATATGTTTTAATCAAAATAATATTCAAAGAAATTAATATTTGCAAAATGTCATGTTACAATTTGATGTTTTTGTTGTATAATAGCATCTGTGTTAGTTTAATTTGGAAAGCATGTATTGACATGTGCTGTTTGTGTATGTGTGCAAACTCCAGAACAGTGAGCAGGAGGGCCAGTGTTTCCCAAGATCATTGTAATTATCAGAGGCTGTGTGTGGTTGTGAACACAGTTTAAGCACTTGCTAGAAAGACTTTGTATCTTGTCTGCTCTCATTAGTGTTTAAACACTTCCAACAGGTGTACTTGCTGATTTGAAATTGGATTCTTTCTTTTCTCAAAGTGATGTTTACATTTGTAAAATATATGTAACACGCACACCTATACAGAGACTTGGCAGAATATTAACCCAAACTGTAGCCAGACTGTCAAAGAAATAATAGCTGCACAACACACATAGACAATATTTAAAAAAAAAAAAAAAAGTTATTTTACATAAATATTATTATTATAATAACAATAATAAAATGAAAATGTGGACAATTCAACAATACAAAAATAAAAATGTAGTTACCCAGTATATGTTGTTTTCTTAATTATCAAAAACAATAAAATGTATTTGTTTTATTAAAACAGTTTAAAGTAGTCAATTAATGGAGCTCATTTTCAAAGTGCCCCATCAGAATGGACGCATACCAGTGACCCTGCACATGTGAAATCAGAGTTCTAACGAGACGTGACTGTACTATTAAAGGTATTGATAATTAACAATGGATTAATTAGAACAAAGTGCTAAGCAATGCTAAAAACAACACATCCTCATTTTATTCAAATTAGTGAAATCTCTTTTTTAAAGCTTGCTGTATCAAATTTTTAGTACCAGCATTTAGCCTCTAGTTATTATTGCCGCCTTCTGGATGCCAGTCCTGGAGCCTTCCTGTTGTGAAATAGCACCCAGGCAGAGATTTGAGGGAGCGTGTGGGAGTGACTATTTTTTAAAATTTAGTAGTTGCCAATTGTTTTTATCATTTTCTCCTTCCAATTTGGAATAGCCAATTGTTTTTAGGCTCAGCTCACCACTACCACCCCCGCGCTGACACATACTGTCCTCCAAAGCGTGTGCCGTCAGCGATCGCTTCTTTTACACACTGCAGGCCCACCATGCAGCCACCTCAGAGCTACAGCATCGGAGGACAACACGGCTCTGGGCAGCTTACAGGCAAGCCCACAGATGCCCAGCAAGACTACAGGGGTTGCTGGTGCATGGTGAGCCGAGGACACTATGGATCACACAGAGGATCAACACAACAGCAGCTCTTGAGCCTCTTCTATGCTGTCTCTGCCTA
Organism: Polyodon spathula; assembly: GCF_017654505.1. Lineage (NCBI taxonomy): Eukaryota > Metazoa > Chordata > Actinopteri > Acipenseriformes > Polyodontidae > Polyodon > Polyodon spathula. The sequence goes on along the minus strand of NC_054542.1, from coordinate 44,173,125 downwards.
CGTTCTGAGCAATATAATGGCTTTTATTACTTTTTGAAAATAACTAATATCCGAACGAATATTTAAATTATGAATGAATATTTGAACATGAAAATCATGTGCTCGTCCCAGCATTTATTTTTATTACATTATACCTAATTTCAAATGACCAAATTGTAGCTCCTTTAGCATTGCAATATGACTGCCAATCATATTTTAATTATATTTTCTTGGCATATGGTATTTTTATGGTATGATAGTTGGCGTATCCTTCGTGAACAACATATTTTTGCTGCTAATCAAACTTTTCTTTCAGCTATATTTTTCAAAAACACATGCAGTCTCACATTGAAATATAGCTAGCTTGAGTGTTGAAAATGGAGGCAAACAATAACTGATTTCTAATACAATCTAATGGTACACCTGCTGCTTGGCCTTCTTGGAACAGCATTTCCACTTCACTTTAATGAATAAAGTGGGTTGTTAAAAATAGAACATACAATTAATTTTGCAAACCTTCCATCTGTACAGATTTGGCTGGTACAAAAACGCCCATATAACTAGAAAATCTGTTGTGATAAAAGAAAAGCGAATGTAGCACACTGAACTTAGACAGACATAACTGATTATAGGAGAAGGGATGTTTGTTTACAAGTCACTTAACCTTTTGACCACTGATTCAGATGTGTTGTGTTGGAGACTTGCTGCTTCAGAATTATTAATTGTTTCTATGCTTCCTCGACATATGTATCTCTTCCCATTTGCTCACTGCAACTGTACTTTAAAAAAAAAAAAAAAAAAAAAAAAACATTTAGGGGGCTCCCGAGTGGCACATCCAGTAAAAGCACTCTGCGTGAGTGCAGAATGCACCCTATACCCTGGACGTCACCAGTTCGAGTCTGGGCTATTCCACAGCCGACCGTGGATGGGACTTCCCAGGAGGCAGTGCTCAATTGGCTGAACGTCGCCAGGGGGGTCTAGGTCAGCCAGGCACCAGCAACCCCTGTAGTCTGGCCAGGCACCTGCGGGTTTGCCTGTTAGTTGCCCAGGAGCTGCTTTGTCCTCCTATACTGTAGCTCCTGGGTGGCTGCATGGTGAATCCGCAGTGTGTTAAGAAGCGGTCGGCTGACAGCACACGTTTCAGAGAATAGCGTGTGTTCATCTTCGCCGCTCCCAAGTCAGTGGTAGCGTTGAGCTGAGCCTAAATAATTGGCCATTTCAAATAGCAACAACTAAAATTTCTACAAAAAAAAAATTAAAAATTAAAAGAAACATTTAGTTATTATTTTTTTTAATTATTAATCGGCTGCTTTCCGCTTTCTTTGCAACACATACTCTCACCTGCAAACACTCACAAGAAGATTGATGTTCTTAGCTTCCAAACCAAACATTACATCCACAGCTAATCTTGATGTTAAGGTGGTCCTTCCAATCAGATTTCTTCACCTCATCAAGAGTTCTGAGCATCGAGAGCAAAGTTATATTGAAGCACTCGGCAGGGTTACCTTGTGGGTGATATGGAGATGGAGTTCTGTATTCCTGTATATTTCTGAAGTCATCTAAAGAGCTGGTTCTCAAATACTTTGCCTTGATCATAATGAATTTTCATAGGGAAACCAAATCTCAACACATAGTCATTGAATAGCTGGTCTGCTTCAGTCTTGTGTGGTTTATATTTTGTGGGATAGGCTTAGGAAAATGTTACAACAACATCCAGCAGAACTAAGATATATTCAAAACCACCACGCTTTTCTCCAGATGGACATAGTCAATTGCTATAATTTTGAATGGAGCAGTTGCCATAATACTTTGCATTAGAGCTTTGATGGTCATGTTTGGTTTCTTATGCTTTACACATCTGCAAACCCTTGTTATGTAATGCTCTACATCTGATTTCATACAAGGCCAGTAGAACCTTTCTCGAGCTAAACTTACAACTCTATCAACCAATCTTTACATAGCATCTTTCATAGCGGACAAAGTGCTTTACAAGATGCAGTAACAACAACAAATACATGCTATACAGTAAAACAAATGCATAATACATTAAATGCAGTGTTAAGTGCATAATACATGATTGTAGCATAATGCATGAAATAGTACATTAAATACAGTGAAAAGTGCATAATACACAAACTAGTACATTAAATTCAGTTGGAAGTGCATAATACATGAAATGGATGCAGCAACACAGCAGCTAATAGCAGTAACCAAATGTTTTATTTCTTCATGTACTTGCTTGAAAAACATTTCTTTAAATTTTACAGGCAATAAAATTTGTGACTTTAGTTTCTCTTCTTAGAACTCTATCAGTGTCCGAGTGTAATTTATTCCACTCTTAAGATCTCTTACTATAAGTGATTCGGTTTGAATGGTCCTTTTACTTGGTCACTCACCTTTAGCTTTGAGTTCTAGAACTCGCTGAATGTGTGGATCCTCACAAGTTCGGGACTTAATAGCTTCACTAGAAATGGTTTCCTCTTTTTCTACCATAGGAAGACAGGCTACTATTGAAGATATCCAGTTCACTTCACCTTTATCCTGAGCCACACATGACAACTTTTTTTTTTTTTTTTTTTTCAGTTATCAATCAGAAAATGCTTTCTCACATAAGTAACTACAGTACAAGATTTGCTCCTGGATTTTTGGAAAGCAATTGTATTTTTTTAAGACACTCAATGCAATGAAAACAAGTTTGATAGTACTGGTAAAAGTCTAAGATTAGATTAATGGTGTTAACATTTACACAATAGCAGATTAGAATCTATATTTTTTCTATTCAGTAGTAAAATGACAGGAGTGTAGCAGACCTGCTTTATTCAATAACAAGAGCAAAATGTGTGTATGTATATACAGTGTGTGTGTATATATATATATATATATATATATATATATATATATATATATATATATATATATATATATATATATATATATAAATATACAGTACTGTGCAAAAGTTTTAGGCAGGTGTGAAAAAATGTTATGAAGTAAAAATGCTTTCAAAAATAGATATGTTAATAGATTATATTTATCAATTAACAAAATGCAAAGTGAGTGAACAGAAGAAAAATCTAAATCAGATCCATATTTGGTGTGACCACCCTTACAGCATCAGTTCTTCTAGATACACTTGCACAAAATCAGGGATTTTGTAGGCATATAGTCAGGTGTATGATTAAACAATTATACCAAACAGGTGCTAATGATCATCAATTCAATATGTAGGTTGAAACACCATCATTAACTGAAACAGAAACAGTTGTGCAGGAGGAATAAAACTGGGTGAGGAACAGCCAAACTCAGCTAACAAGGTAAAGTTGCTGAAGACAGTTTACTGTCAAAAGTCATACACCATGGCAAGACTGAGCACAGCAACAAGACACAAGGTAGTTATACTGCATCAGCAAGGTTTCTCCCAGGCAGAAATTTCAAGGCAGACATGGGTTTCCAGATGTGCTGTCCAAGCTCTTTTGAAGAAGCACAAAGAAACGTTGAGGACCGTAGACGCAGTGGTCGGCAAAGGAAACTTACTGCAGCAGATGAAAGACACATCATGCTTACTTCCCTTCGCGATCAGAAGATGTCCAGCAGTGCCATCAACTCAGAATTGGCAGAAAACAGTGGGACCCTGGTACACCCATCTACTGTCTGGAGAAGTCTGGTCAGAAGTGGCCTTCATGGAAGACTTGCAGCCAAAAAGCCATACCTCCGACGTGGAAACAAGGCCAAGTGACTCAACTATGCATGAAAACACAGGAACTGGGGTGCAGAAAAATGGCAGCAGGTGCTCTGGACTGATGAGTCAAAATTTGAAATATTTGGCTGTAGCAGAAGGCAGTTTGTTCGCCGAAGGGCTGGAGAGCAGTACACGAATGAGTGTCTGCAGGCAACAGTGAAGCATGGTGGAGGTTCCTTGCAAGTTTGTGGCTGCATTTCTGCAAATGGAGTTGGGGATTTGGTCAGAATTAATGGTCTCCTCAATGCTGAGAAGTACAGGCAGATACTTATCCATCATGCAATACCATCATGGAGGCATCTGATTGGCCCCAAATTTATTCTGCAGCATGACAATGACCCCAAACATACAGCGAAAGTCATTAAGAACCATCTTCAGCATAAAGAAGAACAAGGAGTCCTGGAAGTGATGGTATGACCCCCAGAGAGCCCTGATCTCAACATCATCGAGTCTGTCTGGGATTACATGAAGAGAGAGAAGCAACTGAGGCTGCCTAAATCCATAGAAGATCTGTGGTTAGTTGTCCAAGATGTTTGGGCCAACCTACCTGCCGAGTTCCTTCAAAAACTGTGTGCAAGTGTACCTAGAAGAATTGATGCTGTTTTGAAGGCAAATATTGATTTGATGTAGATTTTTCTTCTGTTCACTCACTTTGCATTTGTTAATTGATAAATAGAAACTGTTAACATGTCTATTTTTGAAAGCATTCTTTACAGAATTTTTTCACACCTGCCTAAAACTTTTGCACAGTACTATATATATATATATATATATATATATATATATATATATATATATATATATATATATATATATATATATATATATATATATATATATATATATATATATATTATAACAGTTAATTGCCCCAGGATTCATTATTAATGGGGAAAGTACATTGCAGTAATTTCATTGTATTAAGAAACCTAACTATTTTTCAGAGAGAATCACTCTGGTGAGTTCTTGATTCGACTGCAAATAATAGGTTTTAAGTACTAGCACATAAATCTGTAGCTGACACTGCTGGTAGAATTCATTAGTCAGCTATCAGGTGTTGGCATACTGCCATTTTTCATGGAGTACAATAATTTGAGCTTTCATATTTATACTCTAAGTTACCCAGGTCTTTAGCCTCGTTAACTTAATTGAGCTTAGGAAAAAAAGTGATGTACACAGTGACATTGCTCTCTGAAAGAGCAGACTCTAACTGTTGTTTTTGGTAAACAGCCAGTTTGATCAACTGTTTATTCCATTTCATACAGTACATTCTAATAACCAATGCAGCAATACAGAATTCATATCAAACTATGATATCAAAAGAAAAGCTACATGGACATGCCAGGAAATGTAGCTTTAGAATATACATTCAGTCAGACTACCAGAAAAACTGTGATAATCACAATCTGAAGCCTTGCATTCGTCTGATATCAATGACTTCTCAGCAGTGCCGTGCCGCGACTTTTTTTTTTTTTTTTTTTTTTTTTTTTTTTTTTTTAAGCAAAGCATGTAATAACTTTTTAGATGACAGATTAAAAAAAAAAAATGTTTTAACACATGGTACACAGGCATTAAATAAACCAAATACACTTGTTTTTGCAAATTCTACTTGTCAAGATAATGAAAGTTGAGAACGGATCCATTCATTCTTTCTGTTTTTTGTGATGCAAAAATAAACTGTTGCGGCCTGCCTATGCATCCCTGCTTATACAGCAGTTTTTTTTTTTTTTTTTTTTCTGTTCGGTACCCATGAAATTCTGATGACTCATAGCTTGTTGCAGTTTAACATCTTCGGTTTCTTTATTTGAACATTACACAGGCTTTAGACAGTCTTTTGTATTTATTTGTCTAGAATGTTAATTAATAACATACATCTTAAAGAGCAGTTGGGCAATGACATGATGAATGTAAACAACTTCCATCCAGTTAGATTTTAACTTATGATATTAAGTGTGTGCTTTTAATTCATGTACTGGAAAAAAACAATGCACTATAGTATGTTCTTTTAAAACAAATGAACCATGCAAATAGAGCTTTTAAAATGATAGATAGAGCAAGAAATGACATTTTAAAATAATCAGGAAATATTATTAAAACAGATTGCATTGCCCTTCTAGCTCCTAGCATTAAAGTCCAAAAGTAAATGACAGATGTCATTTTGACAAAGGTGTTGTTATTCTTTGCGCAGTGTGAATCATTTCAACTTTTTATAAAGATCTGCATATCTCTGAGCCACATATTTTGGATAGCTGAAATGGTAACTGTAACCAATTTTTTAAAACCATAATACATCAGTCCTCTTTATCTCTCAATAAGACATTTACATTTGAATTCCCAAAATTATCAGCTTTTTTCCTCTTTTAACTTCACAATGTTCTTTAATATGTAGTGAGGGGTTATCAGGATCATAATTTGCATTGTATGAAATGCTGAAATGTTTTTTTTTATTTTATTTTTTTTAATTCCTTATCCTACTAGAGGCTGGAAAACCTGAAGATTCACTGGGATAGGAAGATTAGCAGACTTTCTTGACAGCAAAGGCATACGCATTGTATGATGATAACAGCTCCGAGGCTTGTGTCTCCTTCTGCCGAATGGGTCAGAATGTTACAGCTTTCAGCAAGCACAGCTCAGGACTGCTAATTAAAACGTGTGCATTCTGGAAAACAAAGTCCCAGAATAATATAGTCCAACTCTTTAAAGTGTTTCTCCTCTGCAGAGTGAACCATAACCTGCAACATGTGAATTATTATTTATTAATGCAGGTTGTGGTGCAGTTACTATACACCATTTCTCCATCTTTTCAAGTCAACTAAAGACTAACAGTATTTAAAACCTTCTTGTAGTATCTAAAAAGAAGAATCACTTTGTCCATACAACTTGCTTAACACAGTATAGTCATATATCAAAAGTGAAATTGTTTTCTATTTGTGAAAGGGTGCTTGAGTAAATAAAAGTTGCAGCCCCTTATTATATTCACTTAATTCTTTGTGTATTTTTTCATGATCATCACAGATTTCACAATTATTGTGAAATCTACCCATTACCGTGAAACATGTTCCCTGTGAAAAGTCACATTTCTGAATGAATTTGGAAATATACATGTTTTTTGTACTTAAAAATAAATACAGCAAACGTTTGCTTTATTGAGGCACACTGCATTTAGGAACTTGGCAGACAGTTTAGTTTTCTTCCAGTAAGTGACTGAACACCCAACATAGAGCTTAACGATGTCTTAAATAAAAAAGACACCAGTTGCATCAAAATTTCTGCTAAATATCACTCTGTCCAGTAAAAGAAGGGACATTTCACATGTCTATTGTCATTTTTCAGGTTAGCATTTAAATATTTAGGAACATTAGTTGTATAATATATCCAGAGAAAATGGTACATTTTGAATGTGAAAACAATTGTTTTTTCCTTTAATAAATATTATGTTTAATTGTGAAATATCTTGAAATACCTATTTTTGGCTGTGAAAAAGCACACAGTCCTACTTATAATTATTGTAGCTTTGAGGCCCTTCTGTAAATCCTGTTTAGGAATACATAGATAAATAATTTTGCTTCTTCCCTTATAAAACCCAATTTGATTTCCCATCAGGAGGTCCTGCAACTCTACCACTTCATAATCAAATCGCATTCCGTGCTTCCTCAGTCAGCTAACAAACGTTTTACTCCATTCTTGGAAGCACAGCTTTTATACAGTAATTCTGTTGAATAATTCTTGAAATCTTTTCAAGCACTGCCTTTTAATAAACTCACTGGGAATGTAAACAGTTCAACAGGCTTTTCCATGTTGTGTTACCTTTGCTGTCTTTTCTTGTGCTTTTAAATAAGCATAACAGTAAACAGCATAACATGTCTTTTCTTGCCAATCACACTGTACATGGTGAACAGAATAAATGCCTTGGTTTTGCACTTTTATTATATGCTCATAGCCTCTTATAGATGTTTTGGATTACATTTGGATAAATTGTATTGAACTTTCAATGTAATACAAAAAATGAAATAATGAAAACCTTATCGATGTGCCTGCACTGTTTTTTAATTTATTGTTATTTTTTAAGCCACAGAATTGTCTTGCACAGATTTGCTTGGTGTACTGTAAGTAGTATTTATGTTACATCAATGTAAGTGTTTGATTTTACTTTCGTTCGCTTTGAGCAGCACAGTGGAAATTTACTTGTGGCAGAGCATGGCTCTGCCCTTGGAAATACTGGCAGGGATGGAGTTAAATTCTCCTCCCTGCCCAGGTTGATTGCCCCAGGTAGGAGCAATCAACTAACGTAATTAATCAATTATCATTTAGCCACCTGGCATAAAAGGAGGCCTCAGCCTCCCAGTATAGAGGAGGGAGTTGAGGAAGCAGGTTGGTGTTTTGTTGTTTGTATTTTTGAAAGTTTGATTCCAGTGAAGGCATTGCCCAGCCTGGAAACCTTTTTTTATTTTGACCTTGCGCACTTTCACTTTTTTGTTTATTTATAATAAAATAGTTATTTTTTTGAACTTCAGACTGTCTCTGGGCCTCTATCCACTCACTAGCCTGCCACATTACTGAATACCTTTTGATTTTCTGTAATGCAAAGATCAGCTCAGTTTTTATTTTTACTAAAACGTTTTTTAGGCCACTCAAAATAAATATTATTTATTTAAATTAAACTTTAATGCATACATGCCAACAGTCCCTATATTGCTGGAACAGTCCCGATTTCCTTGCAAATGTCTCGCGTCCCGATGTATAGGAGGAATGTCCTGATATTTACCCATAGGAGGGGGGGGGGGGGGGGGGGGGGGGGGGGGGGTGCATATATTACAGGAGTGCTTTTTGTGTATGAGTCCTCCCATGTGTATGATGCATATGACCCCCCCACCCCCCCGGAGATGAGAGTCCCTCTGAATAGTTTCCAAATGTTGGCAAGTACGTTAATGTCATTTCTGAATAATTATACGTGACGTTTTCTTAGCTTTTTTCCTGTGCACTCGCAATTGTACAGCATCAACTGTAGTCTTACACTTCCCTTGCATTTACTGAATACTAAAAATCTTTGAACCAGTGGAGGTGAAACAATATACTTCTCGAATGGGATTTGATCTAGTTGAAGCTTGTCACTAAAATGAGCACTGGTCCTGTAAACAGGTACAATCTTGTCAGTGTGAGTCAGGCTGAAATTTTATAACACCCTCTATGCAGCTTATTGAAGGAGAAACAGCAGCAACTTACAAGACAGAGCTGTAATGAATTCCAACAAACAATAGTGTTTTGTTTTCATGCTTTAGGATGCCATACTTTTAATAAGCAGAACATTCCCAATGATACAATTTCAATGCTTTGGGATGCCGCACTTTTAATAATCAGGAATCAATCCCAATGATATAGAGATGTATGAATGAATTCATATACTGTGAATAATCAGACAATATTTATGTTGTAAATCCAGGTGTTATTGACTATATGCTTTGTCAACGCAACAGTATTTATGGGTTTTGTTTATTATAATTTGCATGGCTATCCAGTGCAAAAAGGAACTAATTGTCCACCAGCTGTTAGATTTTTTTTCTGTCATTAAAACAGAATGCTGACCATGTTGTTTGTCAGAAATATAGCTTAGTTTCCACTGCTACAGCCCCCTTGAGCCCAGTGGTAACATTCACTTGATTTCAAGTACTGTATAGTGCCAGCCTTTGCACTGATGTCCTTTGTCTCAGAACAGTCACACATGGCCATGTTTATAACGCATGTTTATCTCTTACACCTGTTAAACCTGTGGTTATTTTTAGTTGCATATTCATAAAGCTTGTTTATCTTGACATGTGTTTTTGTATCTTCTAAAGTTTAGATGTGGCAAACTGAAATACAATAGCATTTGTTAAACAAGGGTAGGGCTTGTTCAAGGCCTGATGTTCAACTTGGTCACATTAATGCAGCGCTACAACGAATAAAAGTCATATTTTTACTTTTATTTTACTACTAATATAAATAACCACTTCAAATTTACTGTTATAAACATTATTTTATTTTTCAATGTAATAGTATATCACGTTTAAAAAAAGTATAGTTTCTAAAATTGATTTAGCCCTACATTTTTAACCCTATGTAGACAATTAATTTTAGAGTAATAGATACATGAAACTATGTGTAGGTGAATATATTTGTTTCCAGCACTGTATTTAATAATTATTAGTTACATAATACCTGCTTCAGTATAGTATAAAAAAAAAAAAAAAAATTCTGTAAAAAAAAATAAATTCAGTGAGTTGCAAAAAAGACATGTCTTACTTTCAGCTATCACAACTGCACAGTCCCAGTTGACTTGCAGGTTATTGACTAGATTGTGTACATGTTGACTTTCCACGTACAATACAATATTTATTTTTGCTCTTAATAAATGTATATTTGTGTTTGTGAAATTTCAAACTGTTTATACATGGGCTTTTTTGTTCACATTGTTTCAATCAAGAAATGATTAAATAAATAAATGTGGCTAATCCCATAGTGTGCACTTGCAATGTATTGCACTTGACTGCACGCTTAGCTTACTTTTACCAGCTGAACGGTGTCTATCTCACATTTAGACACACTTAGCTAAAAGGGTACTTAAATCATCTTTTAATTAGTGGTTAAAGTTTGTTGAAACCCCTTTAACCAATGCACTTGACTCCAATGTGCATGTGTGTAACTCTTAGTCACATCTCAAGTTAAGTGCCTGGTAAATTGCATTTATATCCATTATGAACTGAATATATATTGTTTTTAGTCCCTTACAATGGATACATTGTTCCTTACTTTTCTTTCTTATTGTTAGAACTGGTGGGAGGCTGCATTATTTTGAGCACCATGCTTACGTTCTGAGAGAGTGGAATGGGTAGGTGTTAGTTATCCACTTTACCACTTTTTCCTACAAGTCCCCAAATCAATATAAGCTATTAAATGAATGATTTGCCAACAGATATGCATTAAATAAATGAAATCGTTGTCATTTGATTTCATAAGAATAGTGTATATTCCCTTAAGAGATTGCCCTGCGCAGTTTCTTTCTTGCATTTACTTGTGCATGAACTGTGCTCAGAATTATTCTGTACACAATGCCTCTGGGTATTAGTGTATCTGTTTTACTACAAAATGGCAAACCTTAAGTGTTTCCAATGTGTTCAGTTAGAAGATACGATTCCGTTGGGACCTAATCACTTTGACACCAACTCTGAGAGCTTTGATAACTGGAATGTTGCCATCTAGCTGAGCTGTGAAGTGGAAGCGAAGTGTTGACAGTGCAGCATCTCATTTGGACTATGAGACAGCCTCTCTGTTATATCAGACACAGTGGAAGCTACTTCAAATGCAGTACCTTAACTCAAAATGTTTAACTGACACCAAGAAAGTACTTGACTTGCTTTGAACTCATTGTGTAATAAGCTACACCTTCATGCCAAAACCATATACAAATGCCTTAGTAAATTATATGGAAATGCAAACATAAAGGCAGAAGCTCAGAGTCTACGGTACAACAGGGGAACAACGGTAGAGGATCCAAGCCATTAGAAGATGTACAGTATTGAAAGAGGACAGGTTGTCACCTGTGATGACATCAATCACATGCCCTCGGTTACAGACAATCCAAATTCTATTCAAAATGCATTTAAACAGTAAATTAAACAGTACTTAGAGTGGAGACTCAAAACAAACACATCCCCTGCTCCAGTGGACATTCATTCAAGGGTCTTAATAGCATGTTTATTTGAGTTCTCTTGGTAGACTTCTTCATTTTAATTACATACAGTACATTCCATTAATTTAGGACTATTATAGGTTGTAATTTACATCTAGGGTACTGATTAATTTATCACAAACCTCTCAAGCTTTGCTTACATTTGAAATCAGATATATTATTTTTACATGTGTGTACCCCCCTAATTCTGTTCCACCAAAAGGACTGCATTAATCTGTGCTATAATTTCCTTTTATTTCAATTCCTTTTAAGTGCACTGATGACTACAGACAGGTAAGCTCAGATGTTTTTACCATCCATGTCACAACAAAGCTGAATGAGAAAAGCTAGTAGAAAAGGGGTGGGGCTGTGCTCCTAACTCACCCGTGTAGAAATCACTTTCATTAGTATTATACAGTTACAGTGGACTGGAGTTAGAGGATAGACACCCACAGAGAAACACTAAAATGAATTGGTGCTACTATAATGAATTCCATATGCTAAGCCTGTCATAAAGTGAATTACAGCACAACAAACAGATAAAGAATAGAGCCCAGAGAATGGTGTTGTTACTGATGGACCTCCTCTTGTTCATAACTTTTCTTATGTTCTTATGATCTTATATTGATTGGGAAATAGCAATAGCTGATTGGAAAAATAATAAGGGGGATATATTTGTAAGTATTTTTACTAACATAACACTGGTGTATACTTCAACTTACTAATTAATATGACTTCATTAGAAATAGTTGTATAACCATGCCCTAAGCTTTAAAGGGAAGTCTTGTCTCTTCTTAAAGGTAAACATCCATGACACCAGGAGAATTTGCAGACAAACAGAATGCAATGCTTCAATGAATAAACTGATCACTCTTTCCTCAGCCCACAAGGATTATTTCTCTTTAAAAGTACTCAGCGCTAACAAAACAATTCCAGTAAATCTTATCCAATATGTATTACCTTCCCTGAGTAGACCCGACATATTGCTATATATTCACACGCAGGAGCAAGGGCTGCGTGGAAGAAGAACCTCAGGAATTGACAATGGGAGACAAGTGCTTTGTGACTTAAGGAATATAGGGTTTCCCCTTGGCTCGTGGAGAACTGCCCCCGCGGAGGCGAGACCAAACTGATCGGACTCTAAGGCTGGGAAGCAACTGTTACTTGCCCCAAAGGGAACCTAGAGGGCAGAGAATGGACAACAGAGAGAGTTAGGATAGATTGGGCCAGGGGTCTCTGGCTAGCGGAGAACGAGGCCAGCGCGACTAGGCCTCTAAGGTTGGGAAGTTAGCTCCACTTGCCCCCAGAAGGAGAGCATTGCAGAGGTGCAGTAGCATAGAGGACAGCTTTCCTTTACGTGACCTCTTGAAGAATACGGTGATCACAGTGTATAGTAGAGAAGTATTTGCATAAGGAGAGCGATAATGTTTCTTCACAAATAGAACTGAAAAACAAAAATACCATCCAAAAATCAAATTCAGCTATACTATAATGTCGCCTGCAAATGCTTTTTAGCAAAGGTGTTATTTTCAACATGGTTTAACAAAAAGTTCAAACTCATCATTAGCCTTATTTGCAAATATATAATGCATTAACAAATGCATACCGATTAAGTTAAAATCCCATTTTTTTTTTTTTAACATCTCACAGTAAAAATACCACTTGTTGACTACATTTAATTAAAACAAAAACATGTTTTAATTCTCTATAAAGCTTGAGAGATTAATGAGGTGGGACTCATTTAAGTCATAGAAAGAAGCCAAATCATGTCCTGTTAATGACTGTGATAACCAGGCTACATAGGGAGATTGTGTTGCGTGGGGTGTGGTGTCGCCCCTTTGACAACTGTAGAGGTTTTGACAGCCTCACACCTGCTACAGCACAGAAGAGGAGCGATCGATGACACTCTGTAGGGTTCATAAGACTGGATACAGTAAGGAGAGCACTGAACCAAGTAACTTTGCAAAGAAAGTCAAGATGGATGCTACAAACACTATATGTGATTAATCAAGTCAATGGCGTGTTAAAAATTACCTTTTTCACCAAAATACAAGTGCTGTGCTCCACTTGAGGTTATTACAAAGAAAACAAATGTTTATGAATATGTTTCACAGATTATTAACAGCCATTTCTATTTAAAATGTACAAAGTATTTGTAGTTCCTCAAATTTTATGAATACACTTTAATTGAATATAATAACATTCCAAAAACAATAAACACAGGTGTTACAATCACCTTTAGGCTTCCAAACTAAATAGAATATACATTTGTATGTATTGTGATTCACATGCATTATTCTAATTAGCAAGCTTTTGTTTAAGAGTTCTCAGCAGGCTGTCAATTTGCTCGTTCATCTGTGAGCAGATTTGTTGTACTTATTAGCTTTGAATGCATCTCTAAACACTGAAAGGATGCAAAACTGGAACACAGCAGGGAACTGCATATGACTGGCTTTGTATTTCTTGGATTGTTTTAATTAAACATTTGAAAATGTGTTAAATGAAATAGAAATATATCTCACTTAGAGACAGTGTCATCTCAAGTTAAAACAATGCATCTTATATGTATTTGGCCTCGCTGTGCTGTTTCCTATCTTCCTGTATCCTTTGAAATAATCTTCAGTACTTTTCCAGCATTAGAAATGGCTTTGGGCAAGTCCGCTATCCTGAAGCTTGGTGATACTGTGTGCTTACATTTTTGACAGTAGTCCTGGGAATTCACGTCTTCATTCTTACCGGCAAGGTAGTAGCAGGTGCAACCAGATAAAAGTCAGTAGATGTGTATGGAAAATAGCTGCTCAGGTTGCTAGGATACAGTTGTCCTGGTGTCACACGCAACAGTGTCACCGGGGATGAACCAACTCAATGGCCTATCAGTTCTAGACAGGTTTTATTGTTGTATTTCTATACAACATTAAAAGAATGTTTGTAAAATGCCTTGTAAAAATGAAGTGTCAAACCCACTCTGGTTGTGTGCCAAGGTAAGAACCAGTGTTTGGTTGTCATCTCATGCCTAACCATTTTTTGTAGCCTATTTATTTTTTTATGTTACAGCAACATTAATTTTATATATAAAAGTTTGCTCTCCTTTTCAAAGATGTATTACCTTCTGCAAATGTTTCTGTGGTATTTTTTAAAAATAATAATCTATTTTCTGCAGGCCATTCTGGGTACTCTTGTTACTCATAGCATAAGGCTATCAAAGAAAGATTTTCAATAATTGGTGCCTTAAAATGGGTTCACAACCTGCAAACTGCTTTTGTTTTAAACAGTGTTTAACAGGGTCTTAGTACCTGCTACTTTTGTTGTGGGTTTCTGCTGAATGATGAAACAGAAGGATGCAGTTGACGATGCCACTCAGGCGTCCAGGTTTTCTTCAGATAAACAGAAAGTTGCAGTGACAGGTGGTTGCCACTAGGGTACAAGCAAGGAATTCCCTAGTGCTGGAGGACATACACAGAAAATCAAAAAAATAACTCAAAAAATGCAAAACAAAATAGTTAGAAAAAACAGCTAAAAACAAAAGTTTGCCAAACACTGCTCCCACTAAACCTACTCACGCTCCAGAACCTGCTCTGACATACTAAAATAAACTGTTGAGGGATCAAAATCCCCTAAATTAATCCCTACACAGCAGTGAGGCTGCACACTTGCTGGAGCCAAAACAAAAGAAATGGCTTTCCAGCTCGTTTTTTATACCATGTGGCTGGGCTTAATTGATCATCAATTAGTCAATTAAGCCCCAGCCACATTCTACACATGGATTTGGTAGAGACAGATTTAACCTTATCCCTGCCAAACTTAAATTCAAAACTTTTCAACTTTATGTACAACTGCAAAAAACCTGCCATATCTAGTGCACACTTACGTTCAATATATATAGATTTTTTTTTTAAATCTACATATACACAACAATACATTAGTTACATGTGCAGGGCTTTTGCCCTGCCACACAGTGCTTAACACAACTTTCCTTAAAACAGTTGTGTATCTTATTCCTCATTATTATAACATAAGTAATAGTTATGACTGTGACACTGGTAATTAAAATGTTAAATATTTTCCATAAATTCTAAATTGCTTTCAAAGGTCCTTATTGTTGAAAGAAATTAGACCATGATGTGCACCAGAGCAGCTGTAAACATATTGACTATGACTGTTTATTTAGGTTCCTTCATGGTCTTTTCCTTGACATCTTATTATGTGGAGCCCCTGCTGCTTAACACTCATATACTGATTATTTGATCTGCTTCTCTGCCATGTGTAACATGCTTTCTGTTTCTTTCTTTTGCATGAGCTCCATACACCACTTGTAGACAACAGCAGTAACAAATTGCTTTTCACACTAGTTGATCCGTATATTGAAATCTGCTCTTTATTATGAGTGCCTCTACATACTTTACAGACTACTGGCTAAAAAGAAACATTGTGCCTACAGTGCTTACATTATCTGTTTAACACGGCAATCTAAACCCTCCATTTTGCATGGGCAGTGATGTCCTCTGACATCCCCTTTCATGCCAGGCAGGCTCCAGGTGAGACACTTCTAGTAAATATTTCCTCCAAGGCACGTTTTCCCTCAGCAAGGCTTCTTCCTTGAGTTTCACCAAACTTGATCTGCCTCGTCACAGTGCTATGCATTTTACATAGGTCTGATAGTCTGCTTTTCCTTCATTCTTTTTAACTGGATTTGCTTTCAGGTCTGGGGAATCCATCTGTTGACTTGATCTCAAGACACAATTTTTATATCACTTCAATGTATTATCCCCTAAATTATAAATATCTTGTCATCCTAAATGTTATTGAATCGTTTAAAATTGTAATTATTGATACAGACAAAAGAAAACACAAAAAAGGACACAGTATTGACTCAAACTGGGGATCTCTTTAGATAATAAGAATTTAACTATCAACTTTACAAAGGCCAGTATAATATATTTTGTTTGTGATCCACATAGTTAAATTATGATCATACAAATTCAACAATTAGCAGATTGCTGCATTTTCATTTCATCTCTTAACTGTTCTGAGCATGAAGAGGGTTCTTTTTTCATGGATGAGGTTTCCAAGCCACTGGTTTTCTAATTGTTGAGTAATTAATGTGAGTTAAGTGAATTCTACCATCTTTTTTTAATCATAATGAGATTCTTTTTTTTTTTCCGACTCAATGCCTATGTCACCATTGGGTATAAACGTGCATTTAATAAAACAATGCAAGATAAAAAATAAAAAACAAGAAATACTGGAGAATTTATCACATTCTACGCTGATGAGCAATACATTTTTAAATATCACAAGTAACAAAATTATGCACCAAAAATGTATGAACATGATGTAGCTTATTATGAAGGAATGTATTGGACATTGTGATCATTTTTTTGACTATTTAAAAGTTTCCAAATGTGCATATATATATATATATATATATATATATATATATATATATATATATATATATATATATATATATATATCTATAATTAGCATAAGCATTTTCAAAATGTTCTACAAAAAACCCTGAAATATGAGGGAGAGGAGAGGAGTTGAGTTAAGTTCCCTGCTCTTATTGCCATTGACAAATCATTAGTGTACATGGTTTGTCAATGAATAATACATGGTATGTGACCATGGTCATCAACAGACTGTCAGTGGACTTTAAATAGCATATGGACAAAACAATGATGACCAATTACCCTTTATTATGTGTCGGTTTTACAGTTATGTTAAGTTAATGAATCATAGTCCAAACATTGACAGAAGCAACAATGGTCACAGATAAATGTAGAACAGGGATGATTATAGGTAGGGTGCGATTTGGTTAGCACCGGCCAGGCCATGGAAAGTGGGAGTAGGAAAGGGTTGGCAAATCTCGAGAAAGTGACTTCCTCTTTCATGTGTATTACTTACTGTGCAAGCATTTTCTGTGATTAATTAATAATAAAATAAATATCCTTTATTTCCATTATAGTAAACATCCAACACAGGAGCTTATATTAATGGGTACAGTGCAGAAACTGTACCTGTACAATATGGAATGTAAAGAACCCTGTGAAAAATATAGATTGGTGTGAAATAAATTTTTTAAAAAACACTAATTCATAATTACTTGAAGTTATTTATTGTTAAGCATTTTAATTGTTAGCAATTTAATATTGTCCTATTCTTCTGAATATCTAAACATATTGAACAATCTTAAATGATATAAATGAATTGGGTATGTCCTTGTAATAAAATAAATCCGTTTAGAATTAAATAATTTCACAGGTATTCAAATATGAGTTTGATTGAGCAATCATTTTCAAAGCAGCAAAGTTTATCAAGCCATGTCGTCATACAGAAAGCCTTGTATGTACATACAAGGCTACTAGCCTGCATGGACATATCAAAAGCTGTATTGCAGATATGCCTAAGAACAGGTTATTTTGGCAGGTTTTTGTGTTGTCATTGTAGTTACATTTTAATGTCAAATGTTTCAGAATGTCTACGCATATTAAACCAGAATTAGATATTGATGATAATAATAATAGTAATAATAATAATAATAATAATAATAATAATAATAATAATAATAATAATAATAATAATAATAATAATAATAATAATTCAACAGTAAAATGGGTGCTGCAAAGTTCATTTTCTCATTCAGTAACATAAATTACGACAGTGCAGTCCAAAGTACAACACTTTTAAACACGTTGTTTAATAGAGTTGCCTTCCAGCACAAATAGAACACTTTCCTCTATTAACATGAACAGGTCAAGCTTTGTGTTCTAAGTCTGTCAAAATGCAATGAAATATGAAATGTGACCCCTTACTAGTATGTTTTATCTTAAAAGATACAATATTCTTCAATAAATACATTCTCTTGTCCCTCCCTGACAGAAACAGGAGTGTTTATAGACAATGCAGTCAGTTTTGATTCGGAGCATTTATTGAGTGAAGCCTGATTTAATAGAGTTTCTCAATTTTAGTTCGAGCTGTCAGCTCACAAACTATGTTTATTGTCGATGTGTATAGGTGACCTGGTATAAATATGCTTCTGCTTTTTGATTTATGTACCTTTTTATTTTTTTCATATAATAAACAGTCTCCATCTTTCTGAACTTTGCCAGCAAATGTTTGAATAATATAGTTTTCTCCTGCATTTGAGTCACAGGAGCTTTGAAACTTTCCACAAACTGCAGAAGCAACCATCCTCGTGACAGAGCTCAAAGATAAGAGTGCAATACAGCTTAGTGGTGTGAATGCTTTGTTTAAGTCTGTTGAAAGTTTTCAATGTTATCCGTATAAAACGTGAAATTTTTTAGTGGCAGGAATAAGTGCATATCTGATATTTAGCTTTAACTTGTGCAAAAAAAGAAAAAAAAAGAGAGAAAATATAATATAGTTGGAGTCAAGGCCTTGCCTTTCAATTACATTCCATAAGCTTGAGATGGCAATTCATTACAGTAGGGCTCCTGTGGGAAAGAATCCTGAAGGGTTGAAACAGGTCAGTTTATGTTCTTTTCATTATAAGCTGCATCATGTATGCTGGCGTGTGAGTCATGTGATTCTCTAAAGGTCCTTTTGGATCCTGGGGGGACTGAAATCTGTTACAGTTACAAGCACAGTACTGAAACTCCCTGTTTCAGTTTACATATGTGTGACAAAGTGCCCGCCCCTGTGTATATTATCTGTTATGTGTTGCGTGTGGTGTGTTTAAATGTTGGTGTATAGACATTGATACACGGGGTATAAACGGGTCTGTGTAACATGAGTGTTTAAAATGTATATGTGTATTTAGGCTCGAGGATTGCACAGCACTTCACGTGCAAGTAAAATGTAATAATATGTGATCACGGGGAATTGCACTTTATTAATTCACGTGCTGGGATTCAAGTGAATAATTAATTAGTAATTGAATCCCAGCACAACAGTATACTCGCAGTTAGGTGTTCGGTGAGTGGAGAACGGGATAGGAGACGGAGGTAAAAGTAGTAGTAATAATAATAATAATAATAATAATAATAATAATAATAATAATAATAATAATAATAATAATTGTCTGTCTAGTCCGTTTTGTTTGTCTTTTTGTTTTGGCGACGTGTGCCGTCTCCTGTGTTTGTGTTTGTTTGTACAACCTTTTTATTTTCTGTTCTGTTTAATAAATGCTGAGCGAAACATTCGCTCAGCTCCACCAAACCACACCTCTCTGTCCTTCATTCCTTTTCCTGGTTCTGACGCCGCCCACTTCGGCCGTCTCTGTGACAATGTGGAATAAGAGAAATCACTCTGCTGACACAAGAGTGCAGGAAGGCTGCATGCCACCATATTTTTTGATGTACAGTCTACTTTACTGTAAAGCTTTAGATAGACTATTAGAAATCATATATGGCCTGTTTAAGTCAATTAAGAAACTTTGGATGCAATTCCTAAAAGTAAATAACTGAGAAATAAAAAAGGCCCCCATTACTACTGCCATTGTTCACATTCTGCTGCTTTCCATATAGAATCTTTGCTAAATTTGTGAAAGTGAGAAAGCAGGGTATTTATTTCTAAAATAAATTATATTTATTGTCACTGACTTAAATTTAAGAAATATATACATCCAATTGGCTGGGCTTTACATTGAATTTCCAGTTTTCAGAATATAGAATATATACATTTCTGTTAAATTACTGTAATTCAAGTAAAGTTCAAACAATTTGCAAAGGGAGATCACAATCTAGTACAATCATGATCTGAAATGAAGTGGCTAATCTTTTCTGCAGCTTTCCTTAATTTCTTGATTAAAACTATTCCCCTGCCTCTTGCCCCTATTGGTATTTCTAATGCTCCCTTTCATTAACAGATCAGATGTCTTCAAAGGCATTATGCAGATACTTCACTAATTACACATTCTACTTTAAGTACATTCTGTAGTTTTAGGTACAGCTTAACTCATCAATAAGAATAACAATCTATAAAAAGTCCCATTTAAACTAAATGCTATAGTTGAAGCATTTTTTCACCTTGGAAAAGTGTTTAAAGCAAGACATTTAATACATGTACCTAAAAAAAAACATGCAATTTCAATAGATATTTAGCATTTACATAAAGTACTAACCATATAGGAAGACCTGTTTCTTCTGTTTATATTACAGTAGTAATATGATGAATAAATTATACTCTGATGGGACCTGGAACACCCTGTCCCATTACTTAAACAGCTGTGTGTTTTAATGTGCAAAACTATCATAGGATGTGCTGTACACTTCGTTTGTGCGTATTATAAACTACCATTTAAATATAAATAGTACAGTACATAAGATTCTTGAGAAACGTAAGGCAGTTTTCCATTTATCTTAGGCATTGCAAAACATTAAGGGGTCGATTTACAAAGCCTTACGCAAAGTAAAACGTCCTGATCTCTGACTTGATGGCATGTGCTGTATCAATCCCACGCAACACACTCAGACACTGCTCAGTCATCATTAACAGAGATGCTATTGAAGGTCTGTGGCAGGTTTATTTCTGTATGAACCCAGTTAAGCCGTGCCCTTATGTAAGTGTCTGCAGGCAAGGCAATTTACGATGTTACCATAACGAAAACAGTAAATGAGTCTTATACTGATGCGGGATCATACTTGAGACAATAATTATAAAGCCTACACCTACCCAGACCTTGATAGCCAGAACAACATGCTACTAAATTAACAGCTGAGGAAAATAAATAAATAAATAAATTCAATGCAACGTACTTGATTTTAGTAGAAAAACTTTCATTCACTAAATGGTTTGGAAATATCTCAAATATATGACTGTCTGCTTACAAAATAGCTAAGATAAAAACATATGCTGAGTTCACTGCAGTCATGAGCTGCATAGATGAACCATTTAGCAGATGGGCTACATTACCTTACTGTTTCAGTATCACTTTGGTGCCATAACAAGTTGCTGTTGAATTTAAAGCACTTGGAACAAGGTAGCAACCTATAGTCTCTGACAATGCTCACCCACCTAACCAGGGATCCTGGTCAACCACTAAGCACATACTGCACTATATCACAAAACACAATGATTACTAATGCAGCCCCAGCTACTCTAGCTTCAATTGTTGTGACTCACCATGTTATTAAATCTGAACAAATGTACAAGCCCAGAACATGCTTTGGCTGAGTCTTGATTGCTTTTCTTTTCACTGGGGAAAGTGAAATGTACACATTTATATAATTGGCACCAGTGTAACAAAAGATATAACAGATGTTTACACAGCCAAATGCATTAAGGCAGATTACCTCATCTGGTAATTTTACAGAAAAGCTTAGCTGGCTGTATGCCTGAGTAACTTCAGTTGACCTTCTATAACATACCTTGTTTCATCAGATAATGCAGTTTAGGCACAGTCTTGGAATCAGTAATAGTCTGTAGCAGTATCTTTTTATAAGCAAGACATAGAGAACAGAAATAATATAGTAATAAAACAATTACAACAAGTTCATTGATAGCACAATCTTGTTTTAAATCTCATGAGTAAACAATAGCTTGGTTTATATGCAAATAGAAAAATAATCCTCACCTTTTTGCCATGCTATTTTGTTAGTACCTTTTTGAGGGAGTTGGGTTTACATGTAGTTTGCTTTTAGGGAAAGACATTTTCCTTATTCGAATTAACCCAATCATTATTAAAATGAATTTGCTACACAAACTGACAGAACTGTGGAAATCAGGTTTAAGTTTTTATACTACAGTGATCTTAACTGAGACATGTTCTACCTAGATGTTGCAGAATAGACCAGGAAAGTCCACATGTGTGCCTTGATGTAGCCTAACTGAAGGTGTGCTTTTTATCTATAGCATTTGTGTGCTACATCATATTCTCATGACAATGGAAGGAGAATCTGGAGTGTCTGGACTGCGTGTGAACCAAGCTAATGCTATGTAAACTGTAGTCTTTACAACACAAATTGTAACTTAATAAAATTAATTGCAAACGTTTTTGGCTAGATGTCCTTTTGTCTTGAAACTGTGTGATCTTTATAGTGGCTTATTGGGGGGAAAAAACCTCTAGTATCTGTTTTTGTTGGGGGGTGGGGGGTTGCATAACATACATCAATCTGCCTCAGTAGTCCTCATTATCCTGACGCAATATAAATAATGAAAGACTGCAATTCTTTTTGGAAAATTATATCACGTTAAAACAACTTGTCAGCACAGCTCATTTGCTCAGAGTGAGCTTTAATGTCATAACAATATTTAAACTGGTGTAGCTACATTATTTCAGTAAAGGCCCATCAAATCCATTTACAATCCCTTGTTACATTTCTTTTTTTTTTTTATTACACCAGATTATATCAGATGAGGGGATTATCATACTTGTTACATTTGAGTTTTGTCTGCTTTTCTGTGATCGAAAGTGGTTTTTAATTGAGGTAATTGTTTTTCTATTTGCCTGATTGCAGAATATTTTTGCAGTGTTAATTGTTTTGGGTGCTGAAACTGAGTAGTTATACTCCTGCTGGTAATGCTCTTGTTTCATTAGAGTGTTACAATATAATGCTGTGACACACCCAGCAACTTCAGTTGGTATATTATTACAAATAGCTTTCAATATGCTTCAATTTGTCACATTTTCATGGACATGGATAGATAATTGAGCATAAACAGCACGTAAACCAAGCCACTGTCAAACACTTCCAAGGGTATCTGAGTTTAAAATCCTTAACTTGCTTGTTATCCAGTCAGCTGAGTTATACTTTGTTAGATTTATCTAACCAAAATTACATGTATCCTATTTTCCAGAAACATCTGGAAAAATGTTCAATGTAATAAGACAATATAAAATATTTACTTGGACAGAACAGTAAAGTGTATTGAAAAATTTAATATGTAACGCGGTTTTACAATCTTAAAAGTAACGTTTACTGTCTCTGGAAAAGGAGAGTTCTAGAACAATGATGCAGAAAAAGTAAATGCACACTGGCAAAATAAGATCTATTTAAGGATGACAAAATACCATTAGCAAAAAGTCACATGGCATTCTTTAAAGGAAATGGTATTCAACCAATTTTGGTAATGTATTATATTTTTAGCATTTTGTATAAACATTACTGAAGTGACTATTTCAATTAATTTTGTTGTTTATACAGTGGTACTGCATCTTTAATGTCAGTGACCCTTTTTTTCCTTTCTAGCTGGCTATCTGCTATCTTTGTATTGTAGTGGAGGGTTAAGGACAACTGAACTGTGGGGGTGTGGCGGAGTGTCCCACCCTTTTATGTTTATTAGTGTTTTATGTTGTTTGTAGTGTGTTAATGTTGGTGTTTATGTATAAAATACACAGGATATAAATATGGATTATGAGCATGAGTGTTATAAAGTGTAATTTCTATTTAGGCACGAGGATTGCACAGCACTTCACTTGCAGGTAAAATGTAATAATATGTGAGCACAGGGAATTGCACTTTTATTAATTCACGTGCAGTTGTACCAAGACTCCAATTTAATGATTGATTAGTAATCGAGTCTCGGTACAGCTGCATAAAAGCTGCATGTTTTTACTCACTCGGGGTTGTGTGTTCGGGAAGTGGAGAATGGGTGAGCGCGAGAGGAGAGTTAATTTAAAAATATAAGCAATTGCTACAGCGTGCTGGCTAAAAATCAGCACTGTACTTGTTTGTTGGGTTCGTCCACGTCTGTTTTGTGTTTTGTCTGTCTGTTTAGCCAACGTGCCCTTTATTTTCAGTTGTGTGTTTTGTTGAAATCTTTTGATTGTTTATTATTTAATAAAACACTGGATGCCATAGCGTCTCAGGTTTACCGCCATTACCTGTTTTGGTTTCTGTGTTCTTCTGGGTCTGATGTCACCACTATCATCATCCTGGTCACAGGGCGGCACATGTTTAAACACCTGAGGTGGGCTGGTTAGGGGTGGTGTAATGAATGTGTAAATCTGGGTCAGGTTTCTCGTGGGAAGGGGATTGGTTAGGTGGGGTGGAATTCTATAGCTGTGGCTAGATGTATATAAGGCAATCCATTAATAAAAACAAAATATCAAATAAGTGTTATGGTCTCATTCCTGTTTATCCCCAAACATTAAGGAATTGAATTGAAACACTGGCTAGATTCTCAAAACATGAGCATATTTTGTATTCAGAAAAGAAAAAAAAAACACAAAGAAAATATAAAAAGAATAAGAGAATATTTATTGGGGTTGTTTTTCTTTCATGAAAATATGTAGCCTAGCAAATGATTTAGATTAAAAAATGAGAATCTATCTCACTGTGTTTTAATATTATTGTCATATTTCTACATACTGGACCTCATTTACGAAAGGGCACTAAATGTAGCTGTAATGAAGTAGTGCAACATAAATCTAAATTTACTGTCTATTTACTAACAGAGAACACATTAATTTATGTGCACACTATTTGGCTAATTTACATACCATAGCGCGCCCTCTACATGTATTGTGTTCAAGACTCTGTATGAAAACTTTAATGCAAGTAATGCGTCCATGATGCCAGATAGATGTAAAGCCAGAAAAGTAGACTGAAATAGTGCACCTCTCAGTGGTTAAAGCCTGGTTGCCAAACAAACTAATAATCACTCACTTTAAGGTGCACACTAAGATTATTGCCCTTTAGTAAATACGATGAGAATAAAGTTAATCTCATTACTCAGAGCAGGGTGCCTCATTTTAATACATTATCATGCTTTACCATACAAATCACATATTCATTCTGATTACCATAGTGTGTCACAATAAAATCGTGTGATCCATAATATGCGCACAATAATGAATAAAATTGCAACAGTAAATATGGAAATCATGAACGTGCACCATAGTGCCCTTTCTTAAATGAGGCACAATGTGCCATACAGATCAATCTCTTAATTTAGAATAATAATTAAGCACATTCTTACACACAGCATGATTGAACTAATATCTAATGAGAATACTGTAATCTCCCAGTTGGTTTATGTATTGCACCTTCCACAGTACTATTGGTATGCAGACCTGGAACAGAAAAAAATGTTCATTGCACACTAGAGCATATATATTTTTGGTGTCTGACTTTTCTTGACGGTCCATTCTTTGTAATCAATGTAAAGCAGTGCCATCATTCTATCACAGTAGGTGTCAATGCATAGATGTGGATATGCTGTTAAAGCACAGCAGTGGTATGTCTTTACATGCTCAGATCTGCACACAAAGCATTGAGATCTGCACACATAAAGCAAAGAAAAAAGGAAAGAATTAATGAGTCGACCAGCTGTATAATAAGACTAGCTCACCATCACCACTCACTGAAAGTCCCTTTGAATTTGCAAAGCTAGTGGAAAATCTCTAAAGTGTCCTGTCTAATGCATCCTGATCTTATTGCTCATCCCATCTCATTAAAATTGATATAAAGCAGTGAGCTACCAAAACAAACAGGCATTTTACAATGTTTCTTAGATATAAATTGGCCCAAATGGAAAGGTTTTATTTTGACAGCCCAGGATCTTAATGTATTTTTTCAGATTGATAGCTTTAGTTTAGTTATAGTTTACAATTGTTGAACACGGTGTGCATATGCTGGCCACATTTATATATACATATATATTTTGCATGTCACAATCTTCACTTCAGCATACAACCCCTGCAGAAGTCGATAAATAAATCTGGTCTCTTTTGTTTTGTATCAAATACTTAAAAAAAAAGATATGTTGCCTTTAGACATTGGGCTAGTTTTTTAAGCTATGAAAAATAACGTGCCATTTAAGTTAAACTACTTACAGACTCAATTAATGTTGGAAATAATCCACTAATGACAAATAACAGTAAATAGCTTTGAGAATCTACCCTATTGTGTGTATGAAAAAAGGATGTACAATTTTGTTTGGCTTTGTAAAATGTTATTATTAGTATGTTATGTTTGATAAATGTATTACTATTTATTTAATAACAATGTGTTAAATAAAAATGTGTATGGATTTATTGTTCTTACTTTTGGAAACCATTAATTGTTAGTTTTGAAGGGCATGTTATAAGACCAATTTACTTGTGTTCTTTTGTGCATTAAAGATAGATTTAATTGTACTGTAAATTACAATATTCTGAAAAACAATACAATCACAGTACATTATCATTGTTTTCACACAAAAATAAAGTAGTCTTCCATGAATAAGATAATTGCACTGAATTAATTTGTTGTCATGCCATTTTTTTAATAGAATTTTTAGCTGCAAGCTTAGTTTGCAAGGAAAGAGACATCCAGCAGACAGAGTGAAATATGTTATATGTTGCTGAATAAGGAAAGCGCTGATTTTAAGATGTTCTCGGTGCTGAATAGGAAGTCAGTGGTACTCTATTGCTTGAAAAGCCTTTTCAAATTTGGCATTTGTTGACTGGGTTACTATCGATATATCAAAGTGTACACTGTTTTAAACGAAGCTATTGTTTGGTACTTCAGCCTGTCACAAATGTACCCTGGTTTCAAGTCATGTTTCGTGCTGCGAGTCGTTTTCAATATCACCTTGTTACCACATTTGTCAGCCCTAAATCTGCCAGACTGTATAGCTCCAATGGAACTGTGGGATTTGTAGTTTATTACAGTGACTGAATAATCCTTGTTGGTAAGATAACATACTATAACTCCTAAGATAAGTGATGCATGCTGCGACTTGTAGAGTTCTCCTTTTTCGAAATAAGACCAAATGTTTGGGAGCTTAGACTACTAACCCTAAATATCATCCATGAAGTCTGTTATTATTTTCTACATTTTTTTGGTTTTTCTATTCTAACTAGGTTAATAATACAAATGCATTTCAGAAACAATATGTTGTACACTTTTTTCTGTTCTGCTGTTGGGGGCAATAAATAAATTAATAATTAATCATAGGGAGATTATTGCAACAGAACATATGAGATGTACATTTTTTATGTCATTAGGGCTGTTGTAGATTTACTGAAGACTAAATATGCTGAGACAAAATATACCTCATTGTTTTCATATATTTATTGCTTTGCTTCAAACAATAGCTTTTATATCTTGGAGTTAAAAAAAAAATAAAATAAATAATAATCTACGCAAACCTAATTTTTAGCCAGCTAGGCAAAAGGGGCTACATCCATGCTTCCCCACG
This sequence comes from Polyodon spathula, assembly GCF_017654505.1. Lineage (NCBI taxonomy): Eukaryota > Metazoa > Chordata > Actinopteri > Acipenseriformes > Polyodontidae > Polyodon > Polyodon spathula. The sequence goes on along the minus strand of NC_054542.1, from coordinate 44,145,613 downwards.
ATTGTCAAAAGTACATTCTTAATCTCAAAACAAATAGTCATATTTTTTTAATACATAAATTATAACAAAACATGTAAAAGCATACCTTCAGACTGTTGCTGATAAAACCACTGAAATATCAGCAGCAAACCGAATCAATAAGGCCATAGCTTGTGGTCCTTAAGATCATTGCATCGAATCCCGCTGTTGGAAGGCATTTTAATACAAAAGTACTTAGAAATAGTGTAGCCATCTTAGCCAGTTTGTACATCTTTTAGCAGACACATTTTGTTTTACCTTGAATGACGTTCATATTACAGTGAAACTATTCTGATGGTTGCATTGCTGAGTAAGGGTGGGTAACCATAAAACAAAGCAGATATTTTTAGTAAGAACCAAAGTCCAATTGAATTAGTCATCACAGTTGTGTGTTGGCACAACTTCAGCACAGAACAGATCTCTTTTGCGCTATGAGGGAATCTTAATAGAAACAGTTACCAAATAATTAGATGTAACCATCCTCGGAGAAAACAAAACAGAGATGACAAGTAGAACACTCTCATTACATCTGCTGTGAATCACATGACCATGATTAGGTGATTCAAATTGAAGTGTTTCTGTTATTTCATTCTAAAGCCTTGCAAAGTCATTGTAAACACCCTTTTTAATGCGATGCACATTTACCATGGCGAGAATTATTTTTTCCTCATTTTAGATGCTGCTTCACCCTGCTGGACCACGTGCATTGGTCAATCCCCTAGTTGTTGCACAACACATCACCAAAAACAGGAGTCAATTCTATTGTAGCATCACATCTAGTGTGTAGCATTTAGCCTTTGCTTTTAAAAAAAATAAGTAGACAGGAAGAATGTATTGCTTCTTATTATTAATTTATTTATTTGGCAGGCACCTTAATCCAAGGCAAGTCGATATTTAAACAGATGCTAGCTTATTTATGTATTTATTTTTATACAACTGTAAAATTTTTCTAAGGGGAAAAAATAAACTCCTTATTTGCATGTTTAAAAAAGTATTGTAAGTTGTGTGACTTGTTTCCTTGTATTCCTTAAACTTGAACTACAGCTTTAAATCTAAACTATTTCATAAGTTTGATGTAGAAAACAAGCATTGTTTCATGTAAATGACAGTGTCAGCTATTTAAAAAAATATACATTTCAAGGCTTAGATTGTTGAAGGTTTCATTTTTATTTTTTAGCATTGCTATAATTAGGAAAAGCTAAGCATCTGACAATGAAGCAGTATTTCTTCACATTCCCTAGAGAAGTCTGTCAGTGCTTTTATAGCAGAAATGATGAACAGCAGACTTGAAAGGTCTTTAAGTTTAAATGGGGCTGTTGGAGTTGCAAAGCTTGATCAGCAATGAAACATGATATTCTGTATGTTGTTCAGTTAATGCTGATGTATAATTGTAATTAAAATTGATGATATAGATATAGATATCTAGAGATAGATATCTAGAGAGAGATAGAGAGAGATAGAAAGATAGATAATTTCAAGATTCAGTATTCACACAAGCAAGTAATTAAACTCGACATTTTATACATAGTCATATAATCAGTTTCACTGGTAGATGAGTCAGCTTTGCGCTGGCTGTGATTCTGGCAAGGACATTTTGATCTATGAGAGAAGCCATAAATTACATATAAATGTAAAATAAATAAGGTATCCTGTTAAATTAAAAACATGTATTCCATAAGGGACACACCTTATTGAATAGATAAAAAGCAGATTATTAAATTAGGTTGTCAATTTTAGGAATTGGATAAAACGTGCATACGGCAAAGAGTCGACTGAATGAATTGATTGTCTTTGCTGAGGTGCCATCCGGAAATTGGTCATCAAGAGAATCCCACAGTGGTTTGGTTTACATGCATTTTAGAAGCTCCAAATTCTCTCTCTATTGTCATCAGATTATGAAGTAGAACACACCTACCACACACACACTGCTCACGCTATAGGAAACATGTTACAAAGGGTTGTTAAACCGCCTTCTCACGCTAAAAACTTATTTTATTTTTTTTTTACAGTTCATACCAAGCAATTCTTTATTAACAACTGCAATTAGTAAGCTTCTTTGATGAAACAAACAAATAAACACTGAAGCTACCGCGACCGCATAATATATATATATATATATATATATATATATATATATTATATATATATATATATATATATATATATATATATACACACAGCTCTGGAAAAAATTAAGAGACCACTGCAAAATTATCAGTTTCTCTGGTTTTACTATTTATAAGTATGTGTTTGGGTAAAATGAACATTTTTGTTTTATTCTATAAACTACTGACAACATTTCTCCCAAATTCCAAATAAAAATATTGTTATTTAGAGCATTTATTTGCAGAATATCAAATAGCTTTCACATTTAGCTTTCACATTAGCTTTCACATTTCACCACATTTTTCCACCACATTTCATAGTGGGTGCGAAACACTGTGGCTTGTAGGCCTCTCCAGGTCTCCGTCTAACCATTAGATGACCAGGTGTTGGGTAAATCTGAAAATTGGACTCATCTGGGGATGCTTCAGCAAGGCTGGAATCGGGCAGATTTGTCTTTGCGAAGGGCGCATCAATCAAGCCAAGTACAAGGTTGTCCTGGAAGAAAACTTGCTTCCTTCTGCTCTAACAATGTTCCCCAACTCTGAAGATTGGTTTTTCCAGCAGGGCAATGCTCCATGCCACACAGCCAGGTCAATCAAGGTGTGGATGGAGGACCACAAGATCAAGACCCTGTCATGACCAGCCCAATCTCCAGACCTGAACCCCATTGAAAACCTCTGGAATGTGATAAAGAGGAAGATGGATGGTCACAAGCCATCAAACAAAGCCGAGCTGCTTGAATTTTTGCGCCAGGAGTGGCATAAAGTCACCCAACATCAATGTGAAAGACTGGGTGAGAGCATGCCAAGACGCATGAAAGCTATGTTTGAAAATCAGGGTTATTCCATCAAATATTGATTTCTGAACTCTTCCTAAGTTAAAACATTAGTATTGTGTTGTTTAAAAATGAATATTAACTTATTTTCTTTGCATTATTCGAGGTCTGACAACACTGCATCTTTTTTGTTATTTTGACCAGTTGTCATTTTCTGCAAATAAATGCTCTAAATGACAATATTTTTATTTGGAATTTGGGAGAAATGTTGTCAGTAGTTTATAGAATAAAACAAAAATGTTCATTTTACCCAAACACATACCTAGAAATAGTATATAATATATATATATATATTATATATATATATATATATATATATATATATATATATATATATATATATATATATATATATACACACAGCCCTTAATTTCTTATCGTATACCCCATTATATATTCATAGCATATATGTTGTATGCTTTTTACACTATTTTTGCATTTGGTGATCATATAGGTGATTGCTTTTGCCTTATTAAGTTAAGAGGCAATTATTTTATACTAGTCTTAAATAGCATCTATCATGGGTACCTGTACATACCAACAGTGCCGCTCACAGATTATTTTAACGCTGTTATTTGTTTTAAGTAAAAGGGCCAATTAACTGTAATAGCTGGCATTATTTGTTTTACTCTCAGCTGTAAAACAAATAAAGTTCAGGCCTGGGCCAATATTTAATACATGTCGACAAATGTTTCTTAAAGGTAATTACTTGGATAACACAGCCATCAGCACATCTCTAGAGCAGGGGTTCCCAAACGTGTTTTGCTGCACCCCCATTAAGAAATTGTTTTTGTGCTGTGCCCCCCCTTCTAGTAAACAGTACAATATTTAGAAAAATATGATTTTCCTAAAATAACATATTGTAACATTGCATGTAAAATGAAAGCAGGCTCCACACAGGCAGTAGCATTGTGCTTGAATTCAGCAGTTTATTAGCTCAGGACAAATAAACAATTAAGGACCATGCCAAAGCAAAACAAAATAATAAAAACCTCTCTCTGTGCTAAATTCCAGTCTACCTCTCATTCTCACTGAGACAGCCTCTGTCACTCCCTAGCACAACTGCACTCAGGCAAGCACCCCTATTTATCTCTTCCCATTAAACCACACCCTCCATCCGCTTTCACTAATCCAGGGCATGCTTTTCTGACCCAAATCTCCCGGCAGCATTCTAGAGGTACAGCTTCATGTCCAGGGGTGCAAATGCATGTGGAGTGACACAGCAAAACATTATGTATTACAGAAACATAAAAGACAAACAAACGGGGCAATCAATAAATCCTGCAATGATGGAAAGTCATTACAATAGTGTAGCGTTGAGCATGCTGTAGGTTCTACCAGAATACAGTGCAGCTGGGACAGCAGCAAAGGTGCAACATTTAAATATAGGTATAATTGTTAATAAAGTTATAATATAATTTATTATCATCACTATTTGTTATTGTACTAACATCATTACATAGTCACTTATTCGTGTTCTTCATTCCACATTTAAATGAGAAAGTAAGGACAAGGAGGATTTAAAAGCCCATTGAATTGTTTCACAGACAAATACTGTAAGTTAAACTGATTGTGCTATTATTGTTACAGTTCTGTTATTACAGTATACCTTTTATTTATATCAAAGTCTGGTCTTACTAGTAGAACGCCCTTAGTGCTTTTAATCTGCGGTCATTGAAACGCATTTCAATTTATTTATGTTTGTGAAATAAAAGGTATACAGTATTAACAATATTAATAATAATAATAATAATAATAATAATAATAATAATAATAATAATAATAATAATAATAATAATAATAATAAAAAATAAGTTTCATTTACTGTGTTTTGCTCTGAAACAGATAAATGGGCTTTTAAATCCTTCAAGTCCACTTTCATATTTAAAAGCGGAACAAAGAACGTGAAAACAACAGTGCAACATTTTAATAAGTGACTAGTCTATTAATGATATTGCAATTCCGAGCGGAACAAAGAACGTGAAAACAACAGTGCAACATTTTAATAAGTGACTAGTCTTTATTAATGCTAATGCAATTACTAATAGTAATTTGTAGTAATGGTTGTCCAGCTTAATTTTGTATTATAACATTATTATAACTATAAAATATGTATTTAATAAAATGTTGCACACGTCCGTCTGTTTTCTATATTCTGCGCACGGCAAAACCTGTAAATTAAATTAAAAGCTAAGACTCTCTCTCCCACTCCCTATTTATAAACTGCAGGTGTATCTAAATCTATTTTTTCATTTGATTTTATTTGTGAACAAAATGTATTTGATATTAAAACCCGCCGCCACTGCACTTTCAAATGAAAGAGGGCTGGGCTATAGAGTTGCTGAGCTACGATAGGTCTGAAACAACACAAGCTCTGTGGATGGGAATTGGTCAGATTTAACAGGGGGCAGGTCAGATTAAGCATGATCCCTGCCTGGGTAGTTTATTGAGTCAATCATCCTGGAGGCCCACAGAGTCTGTCATTTACCATAGAGCTTTTACAATCTCCAGGAAGAACCCCCCCCCCCCAGTTTTAAAACCTCTGCTCTAGAGGGCATTTAATAACTTGCACTCTGTTCCCTAATGATACAGTTAAATATTTTCATTTTGACATGCAGGGCCCAATTCAGTTAATAATAAAGTTTCCAATCGTACCATAATTGCAATTGTTCAAACAATTTTCACGATTGTTTTCATACTCTGGCATTTGTAAAACTAGTATGTTCAATGTGTTAACCATAGGGTTAATTTAAAGTGTATTTGACAGTAAATAGATAGTTTGAAAAGAACAGGACTCTCTAGGAGTTTTGCTACTGCATAACAATATCTCGTTGCTTAGATACCTGTGTGCTGATGTCCTATTTTCAGCGTGATTATGTAACAGGCAGTGTTGTGATTCACTGCTGTTGCAGATTAACAGCAGCAGTAGTTCCTCACGCCAAGTTATCAGACTCTCTATACAGCATGGATAGTTTACATGTTTTCAGGGTAACGCAGCAACAATAAATCAGCAGTATTTCACTTTTAATTTGTGTATTCCCAACATTCTTAGGTGAAATGTAGAAAAAAAAAGTCAATACCTGTCATACAGTAAGAGAAATAAGTCGCCAAAGGAAGGTAAAAATGACCTCCTTTTTTTCCCCCCAACGTATTTTTTTTGCAGAGCCCAAACACTTTTTACATACATATTTATATTACAGGACATGAAATTTAATGACAATTAATTTGTTTTGTCAACAAGGACGAAGAACAACGCATTTATTTTGTCGTTTGTATCATTTATATTAAACAATTTATTGATATTTTAAAATGGTAGTCTCACGCATCACATGCAAAAAAAAAAAAAAAAAATGAATTTTTTGAAGACCCCAGGGAGTTTAATCCATGCATGCTATTTACATTTACCCTATCCAAACAGCAATGTGAAAAAAAGTTATCAAATGTGCCCAGCTATTTAAAGTGGGGATATCAAAAACACAAGCCAAGTTTCAATAAACCACTGGGGCAACCTTGACCAGCACAAAGTGAATAGGCACAACTGTAAAAGCGGTGGGGGTCAAGGTTGTCCCAATGGTTTATTGAAACTTGGCTTGTGTGTTTCAGGCACAATAAAATCGGATCGAACATGCATGAAAAACACAAGTCAAGTTAATGAAAACAATTGGGGCAACCCTAACCTTAAACCAGTTAAAGTGATCATCCACAATGCTGTATGAAAATAAGGCTTTTAGTAAATATCATGGTAATGTTTTAATATAAATTTAAATTACATTCACCGATTCGAGGAATATTAATATAAATTGCAATATGACTTTGTACAACTTTGTAAAAGTGGAAGAATTGAGCAGCACCGCATAAAGTGATTTTGTACCAGGAAGCAGAAGCAAGCTTCGTTGCAATACTATTGCCATTTAAACATTTACATATTCCAAATTGAAGTAGAAAATATAAGCATACTACCAACAGTACTAAAAAATAAATCAAAGTAAAAGTGTTAATATTACTAGTGCTAATAGAATAAATGGGTTTTAAAACTTTTGTAAAACCTCTGTTATATAGCGATATATGACAGCATCAATTTTTACATAGAAATGGAAAATTAGCTTAGCATTATATTATTATTTTAAGATCAAACAGGATACTGTACCTGGGGGCTGATATACTACAGTGGGTGTCAAACAGACTGAAAGTACCTTAAAATATATTTGTGGTTAACAGCAGCCTGAAGCTAATGCTAGTCAAGATTGAGTAAATACATGCTGACAGTTAGCAGTTCCATCTACATAGAGATATTCTTTTTTTTTGCATAATTAATAGTATTATTGTTATTGTAATATACAGAATTATTCATAAATGTGTGTATACTGTATAAAGAATAACTAACAATGAGCCCTGTGGTTAACCACACATTTCTAAAGGTAAATATACTGTCATATCTCCTGAATTCATTAAAAGACTTGTCAATTTAGGCAGCGGGCATACAGAAGCTTTTCCATTTATTGTTGCATTTGAATATTTCCCTTTTTATTATTTATTATTTTTTTTTTTTTTTTTTTTAGAGTGGCCAATTATTTTTTCTCCTCACTGCCGCAATACCCTACACAGTTTAAGAGAACTGGAGGTTCAGTGAGCGTCCAGCAATCCCACGACAAAGCCAGATTGCTCTTTAAAGAGCGGATGTCAGCGTGCTACCGGCTTCTGGTTTCCGCCTGAGCTCACTTGGCGCCTGGCTAGTAGGATCCACAGTAGTACAATGAGGAGAAACAATTCCTGCAAGCTTTGCCTCCTTAAACTGCGGGAGCACCAGAGCTAATATAAAGCTCCCTGCAGAAGACTGGCACCTTCGCACAACCAGGACATGAACCTGTGCTCCCCTGACTATGTGACTCACCCTGCACACCACAGAGCCATGCTTTTACCAGAGGAGCCACTCGGGGACCACTTTCAATTATTTTATAATCCCCCGTTTCCAGTTTGTCATCTTTCCAGGGGAATTGGTATATCAACAGAAAGGTAACCTGGGAGTTAGCTCTCACACATCCACCCCTATAAAATGTTGACTTCAGTAATAGTTAAACATGTGTGAAGCATATCAATATGATTATTTCATTTTGGCCTGTTCCAACCCTTGTCGTTTTTCAGGGTACACAAAAAAATACAATATCAAAAATACACATCTGAAAGGACTGTGTTTTAAAATGCACAAAAACAACTAAAGATCACAGATTAAAAAAAAAATACATCACAGTATCTAAAACCGTTTCATGGTTAACTGTTACATTACCACAGCTTAGAAAAAAGACCGTAGGCTGTGACGGATATTCAAATAAAGTGTAAAAATGAAGAGATGGGCTTTATATCAGAAAACTTGTGATGGAATCAGAAATCGCATGTGACGGGTAAGTGCACTAATATGTTATATATATATATATATATATATATATATATATATATATATATATATATATATAGGGATTGATTTTATTCTTAATACAAGGGCAGTAAAATGCGACTGACATGTATATGAGTAACGAACCGTATATCTGAGTGCTGACTATACTGTAGTTCTGATTCAGTGGCGAGCAAATAGATAAATCAACCCAAACACTCAATACTGCTGTACACTTAACGCTGGTTTTGCAGTTTTTATAATATACAATTGTGGCAGGCTGGCGAGTGGATAGAAGCCCAGAGACAGTCTGAAGTTAAAAAAAAATAACTTTTATTATAAATAAACACAAAAATGAAAGTGCACAAGGGCAAAATAAAGGGATTTAAACACAAATAAAGCAATACAAAAAACAAAACTTACAAAATTAAGGTTTCCAGGCTGGGCAATGCCTTCACAAATCACAAATCACAAATCACAAATCACAAATCACAAATCACAAATCACAAATCACAAATCACAAATCACAAAAACACCAACCTGCTTCCTCAGCTCCCTCCTCCTCAATGAGAAGCAGAGGCCTCCTTTTATGTCAGGTGGCTGGGCGCTGATTGATCGTTAATTAAGCTAATCAACTAATCAACCCCAGCCACCTGAACATAATAAACCCAGGCAGGTAGGGGAAATTAACCCCATCCCTGCCAATTTTAAAAGGGCAGAGCTTTGCTCTGCCACAACAATATAAAGTTAAAATTATTTATAGGCTGTTTGGTTGAAATGTCTATCAATAACTTTGAAGAGACAAATAAACTATGAACTTCATGCATATATAAGAACATAAGAACATAAGAACATAAGAAAGTTTACAAAAGAGAGGAGGCCATTTGGCCCATCTTGCTCATTTGGTTATTAGTAGCTTATTGATCCCAGAATCTCATCAAGCAGCTTCTTGAAGTTCCCAGGGTGTCAGTTTCAACAACATTACTGGAGAGTTGATTCCAGACCCTCACGATTCTCTGTGTAAAAAAGTGCCTCCTATTTTCTGTTCTGAATGCCCCTTTGTCTAATCTCCATTTGTGACCCCTGGTCCTTGTTTCTTTTTCAGGTCGAAAAAGTCCATTAGGTCAACATTGTCAATACCTTTTAGAATTTTGAATGCTTGAATTAAGTCGTCACGTAGTCTTCTTTGTTCAAGACTGAACAGATTCAATTCTTTTAGCCTGTCTGCATATGACATGCCTTTTAAGCCCAGAATAATTCTGGTCGCTCTTCTTTGCACTCCTTCTAGAGCAGCAAAATCTTTTTTATAGCGAGGTGACCAGAACTGAACACAATATATGAGGTCTTACTAATACATTGTACAGTTTTAACATTACTTCCCTTGATTTAAATTCAACACTTTTCACAATGTGTCTGAGCATCTTGTTGGCCTTTTTTATAGCTTCCCCACACTGTCTAGATGAAGACATTTCTGAGTTAACAAAAACTCCTAGGTCTTTTTCATAGATTCCTTCTCCAATTTCAGTATCTCCCATATGATATTTATAATGTACATTTTTATTTCCTGCGTGCAGTACCTTACACTTTTCTCTATTAAATGTCATTTGCCATGTGTCTGCCCAGTTCTGAATCTTGTCCAGATCATTTTGAATGACCTTTGCTGCTGCAAGTGTTTGCCACTCCTCCTATTTTTGTGTCGTCTGCAAATTTAACAAGTTTGCTTACTATACCAGAATCTAAATCATTAATGTAGATTAGGAATAGCAGAGGACCTAATACTTATCCCTGTGGTACACCACTGGTTACCACACTCCATTCTGAGGTTTTTCCTCAATCAGTACTTTCTGTTTTCTACATGTTAACCACTCCATAATCCACGTACATGTGTTTCCTTGAATCCCTACTGCGTTCAGTTTGAGAATTAATCATTTGTGTGGGACTTTGTCAAAAGCTTTCTGGAAATCTAAATAAACCATGTCATATGCTTTGCAATTATCCATTATTGATGTTACATTCTCAAAAAAATCAAGCAAATTAGTTAGACACGATCTCTCTTTCCTAAAACCATGTTGACTGTTTCCCAGGACCCTGTTACCATATTGGTAATTTTCCATTTTGGATCTTATTATAGTTTCCATAAGCTTACATATAATAGAAGTCAGGCTTACTGGTCTGTAGTTACCTGGTTCAGTTTTGTTTCCCTTTTTGTGGATCGGTATTACGTTTGCAATTTTCCAGTCTGTCGGTACCACCCCTGTGTCAAAAGACTGATGCATGATCTTGGTTAGCGGTTTGTAAATAACTTCTTTCATTTCTTTGTGTTCTATTGGGAGGATCTCATCTGGCCCAGGGGATTTGTTTATTTTAAGAGCTCCTAGTCCCTTTAAACTTCTGCCTCGGTTATGCTAAAGTTATTTAAAACTGGATAGGAACTGGATGACATGTGGGGCATATTGTCCGTATCCTCCTTTATAAAAACTTATGAAAAGTAATCATTTAATATATTTGCTATTTTTTTTCTTCATCTACGATTTTGCCATTTGTATCTCTAGACATTTAACCTCCTCTTTGAATGTTCTCTTGCTGTTGTAATATTGGAAAAACATTTTGGAATTGGTTTTAGCTCCCTTAGCAATGTTCATTTCTATTTCTATCTTGGCCTTTCTAACTTCCTTTTTGACATGCATTTACAGTTCGATGTACCTTTTCTATGTACTTTCTTTTTGATCCCTTTTTAATGCTCTGTAAAGTGCCTTTTTTCGCTGAATATTTTTTTAATCCATTTGGGCAATTTAGTTTTACATTTAGATTTGTCTACTTTAGGGATGTAATTGTTTTGTGCCTCTAGTACTACATTTTTGAAGAACAGCCATCCTTTTTCTGTGGATGTTTTCTCTATTTCACTCCAACCTACTTATTTTAGTCTTTGTTTCATACCTTCATAGTTTGCTTTTCTAAAATGTAACACCTGGGCTTCAAGACTGTTTCTTATGTATAGCGCTACCCCTCCTCTTCTGTCCTCCCTGTCTTTCCTATACAGTGTATACCCACAAATATTATATTCGTCCCCATCACTCTCAGACAACCAAGTTTCTGTAACACCTATAATATCATAGTTACTTGTTAGAGCAGTAGCTTCAAATTCTAAAATGTTGTTTCTGATACTTCTAGCATTTAGATAAATACATTTAATGGTTGTCTTACCTGAGTTGTCCTTGTTTTGATGCGGTCTCCCTTCTGTTTTTTTGTTGATTTCTCCCCCCCCTTCCTTTCTAGTTTAATACTGAACAAAGATACACATTTATAAGGTAATAAGATGAAATGGTGATTAAAATCTGCTGGTTTTATAAGTGGTAAAAGACTTTATTGAAGTGCAACAATCCATGAAACAGTTGACTTCAGGCATCCCAAAACACCCGTAAAACCCTTGGAAATACAGTTACAGCAGTACTGACAGCTTGTTTGAAGAAGAACCATGTAAGAAATAATGCAAAGACCAGAACTAGACTTGCTGGGGTTGGCAAACCTAGACAAAAATACAATGCAATATTATAGATTGACTATATGAAAACAGAGTGCTAATATAAGCTTTGCTGAAAGATGAATTGCTTATCTGGTAACAAAAGAATAGGGTGGAGTATAATCCCCAGAGTAAGAAGAGAAATGGAATTAACGCTTGAAGCCCTGCGGTGGTCATTCTGTCGTTTTTTGGTTTTAAAATGTAATTTTCTCCAGTCGTGTAACACATATGGGGCTCCATGTAACTTTCTGTCCAGATGTATTAAATATTCTCAAAGTATGAAGTGCAGAATTAAAGGAGATAAATTGCATTATACCTAGCCCCGGGAGCAGTCACATTGACGGCCACACAGAAAACAACTGTATTTTGATTATAGAGAACAGTATTTTGCTTTATTATTTTTATTTACCAGTTTTTAGCTGTAATTAGATTAGTCTGTACTTTTTGAGTGAATGACTGACAGTCTTGTTTTCAATCAGCCTTTTGAAGGCTGACGCATGCTTGCCAGCTGCCCTGCTTTGGTCAGTCGATTAGCTTTGGGACTAGTGAAAATAAATACCAGAGACCGTGGAGTTTTACTACGCTACAAAATATGGAGTTGATGTTTTAGATCAGATGGCACTGAAGTATTCTGTGAAAGCTGGCTCCCGACAGTGGTCTGTTCAGGTGTTTTACAATGTATTGGACCTAGCAGCCATCAGCTCCTGGGTACTTTAAAAAGAATGCACAGAGAAGAATTTACCAATGATAGATAAATTATAGTTTACATTATCTTTTATCACATCAACTTCACAAGAAGCATTTGGATTAATATTTTAACATTTTCATTTTTTCCCCAGATTTCTAAATGTTGAATAATATATATATATATATATATATATATATATATATATATATTATATATATATATATATATATATATATATATATATATATATATATATATATATATATGTGTGTACATTTAGATATAATTTATAAATCTAGTTACAAGATTTAACATTTAGCTAAATATTTAACTTGCCAGCTAAATCTGGAGTCTGTATGTAAATTATGTGTATGCCCACTGTGCTTTCACGCAATTTGATTGGTTCTTGTAATGCTAATCGGGGAATATGGACATTTCATCATTACAAGAGCCAATCTGGAACTTGGCACCCCATATACAGATGGCACCTTAAACTAACAAGATAACATTATGTCTGTATAGGAATATTGTAGGCAATAAGCTACTTCATCCAAATTAGAAGGAAACTAAAAATAATGTTCTAAAACAGGGCTTCTCAATCTTGGTCCTGGGGACCCCCTGGGTCTGCTGGCTTTCATTCAAACCAAGATCTCAATTACTTAACTACAACATTAATTGCTCAATTAGACCTTTTTCTTTTACTTGTTTTCAGCTCTTAAACAGTAGCAGTTCAAGTTATTTATAAAATGTTATGGCTAAGTTAAGTAATTGAGAGTTCACTTGGAATGAAAACCAGCAGTCACAGGGAGCCCCCAGGACCGAGTTTGAGAAGGCCTGATCTAGAAAGTTCAAAGAGCACCAGCAATCAACTTGTAAAGCAAGGTAGGCATAATAGTTCAATAGTTATTAGTAATATACGTTGGAAATGAAAGTGGAAACTGTAAAGCAGAATGGAAGGCAAGACAAAGAAATGGGAACACTCAGGGTCTCTGACTGAATTCTAGCACAATGTAGCTCAGGCAACTTTGCAATCAATAATAGCTTCTTAAAAGCAGAACTATAATATCATGTTTAGAACCACTGCCAATGCCTTTTCTAATTCTTTTTTTTTTTGTTCTTGTTTAAAGGATCTGCTGACCAGAAAATGAGTCTTGTGAAGTTTGAATCGTGAGATGAAAGAGAATTGCGAGACAGAGGGAGATGTGACTAGAGCCCATGCCAAACCAATTAAGACAACAGAATCCTACAGGGGAAATAAAAGGCGAGGGAGGAAATTAAGAAAGCCTGTGTAGTTCTGGGAGCCAATTAGCAAAAAGCCTTACTGAAATTAAGCTTTCACTCTTTCAATAAGAGGAGTTTTGCCCATTGGAAAGAATTTGTGAATATTCTCTCTGCTTGTTACCATACCTACAGACATAAAAACATTTTATAAATTCTTCAAGATGGTCACAGTAACAAAGCACAGCAAATTAATTTGTTTGGGTACAGTGCCAATATCTATAGTCATATTTACCAATGTGACAAAGATACATTTAGTGTACGTGTCTTGTATTTTCCTACACTGTCCGATAGCCTTTTTTTCTGATGGTGGTTTATTTAGCTTAATTTTCTTAAACCGGGCTCGGCCATGCACAGCTCTGTAAACGTTTCAAGGCAGCTCTGGTTGGGACCCACGTATCACAACCTTGTAATACTAAAAACATTCTTTTGGTTCCTGAAAATGACAATAAAAAACTAATTTACCATAAGGATTAATTGGTAAATTGTGGTGTTGATTCACAAAATAAAAGCTTGTTGTAATTTTTTTTTTTTTTAATTCGCCCACCTAGCTTAGTGATTTAAGTAACATTTTTTGGGGCCTGGAGCAAATGCAAGAGCAAATGTTAAGCTAGGAATAAAACAATTTAGTAACAGTTTAGATTATGCATAATGCAATGAGTAAATCCCTTTTAAGAAAGTTTAAGTTGTTAGGCATTAATTAAATTTAATAAAACTTGTTAATTAATCAACACTAACAAAGCAGTTCCTCTGTTGCCCTTGTTCACACAATTTGTGTGTACCAATCTATAACAACCTGACAGTGGGGGTTAATATAGAACTAAACATTTTATCCTTTTGATACAAAATAATTTTCATTTCACTTAGCTTATTTGCTTTGAAATCCATCACCGCTGCAGTGAACTGTAGTCTTTGTAGTCTTTGGTAAAATGTAGTCTCTGATTAACCCTTTAAGGGCCATGATTGTGTAAACACAATAAGAAACACACTTTGTTTCTTTGACTTACTGGGCCACCATATTTTGTAGTACAGCTTGTTAATGCATATCATTGGATAATGGAAGGATTGAGTTTCATTGCCTGCTGATTAGGTTAAACATGTATTTTTTAATACATCAATGTAATCTGTATTTGTATTTCTTTCGGTCTGCCAGCTGCTTCACTTTCCAATTTTCATTGACATTCCTGTTTCAAACAAGTTTTGGTCTCATTTTATTTTGGATGGAGGGATCACCTCAGATTGGCTCACCTCCCTCTGTATCTGATAGCTGTGTCCGTGCATGAAGAGGCTGACAGCTCTGGAGAAGACATTTCAATAAATGCTGAACAGTGTTTGTCCTGCTGGTTGTATCTAAGCTGTTGGAGAGGCTGGCTTGCTGCCAGATCAATCAATATCTGGAACACTATAGCATACTGAGCCCATAACATACCCCACAGTTTGTGCACATATAAAGGTGACTAATAACACCTGTGTAGTAATGAAGAGGACACACTTGCTGTTCTTCCAAATAAATCATTAGAGCGTGAGTGAACCTAGTCCGTTGTTTTGTAGCTGCATTTCAATATATGAAACAGTTGTGTATAGAAATGCATGTACTGGGAGGACTTTGTTTCTCATAGTATGCTAGGAAGTTAGGTTAATGTTAATTGAAGCATGTATTTAAATTACAATATATGTATTATATTTCAATCACGATTATAAAGTGAACAATACACTAAACACCTCCACCTGTTACCAACCTTGTAATTTTTGCCTGACACAAAAATAAGGAGCAAGAGTAGTAGAGAATGAAGTTTCCACCTGTGCTTAGTGCTAGACGATCTGGCCAGGGCCTCCCTTACATCAGGCTGGAGCTTGGGTTCAACTTGCTGCAAATCAAGCAAATTTCATTTCTGTGTTCATGAGATATGTTCAAACAATAATAATAACTTCAACTATCACTTATTTAGGATTCAACCTAAAAATAAATAAATAAAAAGCAGCAAAATAATATTCTACTCACAGTTGGATTTAATGCAGCATCAAGTCTGTTCTGTTGCACACAACTCGGCTATCCTATTGTTGTCTTCAGACATATTTAATGCAGGTTTATTGCACATTACACAGTACTGCAAGGAAAATTCTGTTTATTCTTCTGTTATTAGTAAGCTTGCCAAAGCAAACATTAAATTCTGTGCTGGAAGAAATTCAAGCATGAATATCAGTGTCCATTATCGGCTAAAATAACAAAATCTTCCTTATGTCGGTGCCAATGCCAATAGGCTACCAATTATCGGTGCACCCCTAATGTATTTATATAGTACATACATCTCTGTACAACATCCTCTCATTTAGTAGCAGCCAGTGCACTGTACCAATACAGTTATTTCTGAATTGCAAATTACCAATGGTAGCAGGTATAAAAATTTGAGCAATTGGTAGCGCCAAGTTTGATGCCATTTCTGAGTGGAGTAACATATTCAGGGAAAATATCACTTGCTGCCACTGGGAAAATCTCTATCAGCCTAAGAAAATCTCTATCAGAGGGAGGCAAGAACTGAATTGTCAATTCAAACATATCTGTTAGAGCCAGGAATCCCAAAGGTGGGCCGCAGAAGCAACGACATTCCTTCTATCTATCTATCTATCTATCTATCTATCTATCTATCTATCTATCTATCTATCTATCTATCTATCTATCTATATAACAAAAAGCAACAACAAAATGCTAATGAAGAAAGAGTAACATTCAAATGAAATAACAATTTTTGTTTTGTTTTTGTTTACAGTGTTACAGGTATATATATATTTTTTTTTTAATTTGCCATTTATCTTAAGTTTTAATAGTTAACCACAGTGCCTAAGCAGCAGAACAGGTGGGCCACAGGTTAAACATTTTGGAACCCCTGTTTTAGAGGTACAAACCCAACAACTGTTCAGTGTCATTCACGCTAAAGGTGAACACATGAAAAACTAAATGTGTTGGCTGGGTAGTGGTACACCACTTGTAAAATAGCCACCTGTGATTGGGTATCAACTTTATGAAGCACAGTTTTCCAGTGTTAAACAGCTATACTGTAAAATTAAATGTCAAAACATTGATGTGTTATTAAAGGAATAATGCATGACATGGCTTATATCGTGCCACAGGCTGCACCCAAGAAGTGATGTTATCCCAGCACAACACACAACCTGGAGTGCATTATTCCTATTATAGAATGGCTCACACTGAAAAAAATAGCAAATATGACCAATTTCATATGTGTAAAAGTGCTTTTAATTAGACAAATGTGGAAATAACATGCTGCCTCGTTTTTTCCATTTACAACTATAGTAAAGTATTAAGTATGACACTCTAATAGTATATTAACGTTAGGACACAGGGGCGGTTCTGTTTAAGCCTGCTCTGAGCCCCACATAGCTGCTTATGCCATACGGCTCTCCAGAGCTATTTATGACAGGCATAAAATTATCGTAGAATTGTATTAAGGTGTTCTATCGGGACAGTCTTCATGTCTATATTTGTGTTTCACTCACTTTCACTTCCCAGTTGGTTTGCCATTTTGTGGATGCTTCCTGTCAGATTCTATCTTGTCTAGTCCCTCAAAGTTGATCTTCAGGTGTTTTTTTAATGTTTTTTTTTTTTTTTTTTTTTTTTTTTCCCTTTCTCATTGAGAGTTGTTGTGTGC
The DNA here is from genome assembly GCF_017654505.1 of Polyodon spathula. Classification (NCBI taxonomy): domain Eukaryota; kingdom Metazoa; phylum Chordata; class Actinopteri; order Acipenseriformes; family Polyodontidae; genus Polyodon; species Polyodon spathula. The sequence goes on along the minus strand of NC_054542.1, from coordinate 44,128,111 downwards.
TGCTCTGAGTTTGAAGGATTTTTGCTAAACAAGGTTACCGCAGTTGTCATGTTGTTTACGGTAAAATTCACTTCAGGAACTGTGTCATTTATTGTGTTTATTGACAGTTGTGGCAGATTGATACGTCTGTCTAGGTTTTCAGTGAGGAGGTTGCCATACTAGATCTGTGATGTTATGCTGGAATAACATCCAAATTGTTCTTGTCATTGTATAATTCCTATTAAGTCTGGGGTTTTTTCTTCTTCGTTTGTACTTGCTTTTGATTTAATCCACAATGAGCAAGATCAAATATTTTATGCTATCAGTATTTCTATCTGTTTTTATTTTTATATTAATAATTCAAATGTGTACATTGAAATAACAATATGAAATAAGGTGTGCCTTATGGGCACTGGTTTATTTAGCAAGACAATAGAGCTTTCATTGAGACTGTATTATTATTATTATTATTATTATTATTATTATTATTATTATTATTATTATTATTATTATTATTATTATTATTATTATTATTAACATTTAAAGTCCGGTTATATCTTGATGTCCTATGATTTTTTGGGAACCCTTCTACTGAGAATTGTAAATACTGTACTGACCTTAGTATTTCAAGAAAAATAAATGCATAACTCCTTTTGGTTGCTTGTTGTATATTTAGACACATTAAATTGAAACAATTCCCATTGTTAGCATTGCGTTTGTTTTGTATTCTTAGGGTATTAGGGTAGTAAATAATCTTTTGACTCTGGCTTTTCTTCAGTTTTAATTGCCCTAGATCTTAGTGCTGCTTTTGATATAGTGGACCATTCCATGCTATTGAATTGTTTTGAAAGTTTAGTGGGTTTGTCAAAGGATGTAATATCTTGTCTTATCTTTCCGATAGGTTCAAGTTTGTCGGTAGTGGGGAGATGAAGTTTGATTTGTCAGAAGTTGCCTGTGGTGCTTCTTAGGGTCTTGGGTCCTTTGTTGTTTTCACTCTGTACGCTGTCATTAGGTGATATTATCCACAGGCATGGAGTTTTTGGATCCAGGCAGTCCTTCTGCTGGGGTGCTATCAGCTGCCTGTCTTGCTGACATAATGTGTTGAATGTCACAGAGCTTTTTAATGTTAATGCTTGAAGGCTGACAGCATCCATTAGACAATATCAGACCTTAGCAGTGTAATACTGGAATTAAAACTAGAAATGAGAAAATTGGGGGTCATCGTTGATCCTGATCTAACATTTGAAAAATATAGCTAAGCTTACCTGTTATTTCTTTACCTGATGCTGACAGGCTAATTCATGCCTTTGTTTCATCAAGAATTGACTCTTCCAATGCACTTTTCTCTGGTATCCCAAAACATGTGGTTTCTCGCATATAGCGTGTTCAGAATACTGCTGCAAGGGTTCTGACTAAAATCAGGAAAAGTTAACATATTATCCCAGTTTTGACCTCTTTGCACTGGCTGCCTGTGGAGATTTTGTTGTTACTTTATAAAACCCTGAATGGATTATTATTATCTGCAGGAGTTACTGACCTCACACCTTCTGATGCTACTGGTTATTCCTAGGGTCAACAAAATCACTGTGGGCTTTTTCTTGTAAGGCTTCTACATTGTGGAATACTCTGCCTGCATCTGTCAGGGAACCAGGGACTCTTAGTTTTTCAGTCAAGGCTGAAAATATACTTTTATAAAATGTCTTTCTTATCTCAGTGGGTTTTAATGTAACTTCTATTATTATTAGTATGTATGGACGTGTATTAAGTATATGTAGCTATGTATGCATGTGTTTGTATCTATCTATCTATCTATCTATCTATCTATCTATCTATCTATCTATCTATCTATCTATCTATCTATCTATCTAGTCAACGAGTCTTGTGGACCACGACACAAGATTTGATGTGTTTTTATAGCACTTTCGTGCCGTTTAATTATTTACAGAAATCAAGAATCAAATAAACAAAACCAAAACAAACACTTAACTTCGGAGTGCTAACTAAAACTTTGATGCAGGTCCCTGACTAACGTACAGGACAAATAGGCTGTTCACCTGCCAAACAAAACACACTTTTAACTAAACGAACCAGAAATACATAGTACCTTCTTCATAACAGTTGACAACACCATCAACCGGGCCCTCTACACAGCAGACGCCCTGAGCAGACTGACTGCTCTCCTTAAATACCTTACACCTGGCTCTAAATTTACAATGCTAGCCAGGTGCAGGTGATAATCAACAATAAAATATCCATCCATCCATCCATATAATAGATGGGCTTCAGTGAGTTACTGGGAAATAATTCTAACTATGGTTTCTGTGACAGTTTATAAACTACTTGACCTTGATTATTTTTTATAATACATGGGTATTAGTATCTTTAATAAAAAAAAAAACAATACAATTGCAAGTGAATTTAATGAATAATAATAACATAAATTAAGTTAATCTTAAATAACCTTAATTATTTTTGATAACTTCAAAGGGGTATGCTTTTTTTTCTTAGTTGCTGTCAGACTCTGATTATTTGTCTCGTTCACTTATTTGATGCTCCCATTGGTGGAGGATGATTGTAAATCTTCAGAGACAGATCTGTTGAAAGTGCCTAAAAATATATATATATATATATATATATATATATATATATATATATATATATATATATATATATATATATATACACACACACACACACACACACACACACACACAGTACCATCAAAAGTTTGAGTACACTTGCTGGAAACTAGGTTTTTTCATAATTGACAATGTTTTACATCGTATACGTTTCTGTAAATACATGAAAATAAAAACACATATTACAATATACAAAACATAAGGAGTATCAAAGCAATGTTCAAGAAAATTGAACATTTTCTCTAAATCTTGGATTCCTCAAAATAGCCATCCTTTGCCTTAATAACAGCCTCAAAAACACGAGGTATTCGATTAACAAGTTTCAGCAGGAAATCACCCGACATGTCTTCCCAGTTCTTCTGCAACAATTCCCAGAGATGTAGGGCACTTGTGGATAGCTTTGCTTTAACTCTTCTGTCCAGATCGTCCCATACAAGTTCTATGGGATAGAGGTCTGGAGACTGGGCAGGCCAGGCCATTAGATTGAGTTGTCCTTCACTTTCCTTCTTTGCCAGATAGTTCTCCCACAACTTTGAGGGGTGTTTTAGGTCATTATCTTGCTGAAGAATGAAGGACTGACCAACTAGCCGTAATCCTGATGGAATGGCATGTCTCAAGTATGCTATGATAGCCATGCTGGTTGAGCTTGCCATGGACTTGGTAAAGATCATCAATTCTGTCACCAGCAAAGCAACCCCAGACCATGACACTGCCTCCTCCATGCTTGACAGTGGGAACCACACATGCAGAACTCATCCGCTCACCCTCTCTGCATCTTACAAATACTTGGCAGTTAAACTCAAATATTTCAAATTTTGACTCATCGGTCCTTAAGACTGACTTCCACTTTTCAAACGTCCAGTGTCTGTGTTTTTTGGTCCATACAAGTCTCTTCCTCTTATTCTGCACTCTTAACAATGGTTTCTTTGCAGCAATTCTTCCAGTTAGGCCAGATTCACTCGGAACAGTTGATGTTGAAACATCTTTATTTTCTAGTAGCATTTAGCTGAGCTTATATTTAAGGGGTAGTTTCGCAGACTTGTGACGTGAAAGAACTCTTTGATTCTGAAATCACCCTTGGCCAGCCTGACCTTGTTCGGTCCTCATGAGTGCCAGTTTCTTCAAATTGTTTGATGGTCTTGGCCACAGCAGTTACAGACACTTGCAAAGTTCTTGCAATTTGCCTTAAAGATTGACCTTCATTTCTTAAAGTAATTACAATCTTTTTTCTCTGCCTAACTGAGCGTATTTTGCCATTTTCTGCTCCCTTACATTCAGGAATGACAAACTTGTGCCTATGCTACCTATATTTATAGTAATCATGTACCATCACCTGTTAACAATAATTGGTGACAAAAGCTTAATTAGGTAACATGCTAGTTAACTTGGAGAACATCTAACAAAGACACTTATACTTAGGCCAGTGTTCTAACACCGTGTTATACACATTTCAGTCTTTTAACTGACTTGGGATTCAGACTGAAATCCCCTTGTTTTGGGTGACCATTTCATTGAAATTGACAAGATTTACATTTTCATGTTAAAAATACATTTTGGAATGCAATTCACTTAAGATTCTCAGCTTATATAAGTACATGTATCATATAATGAAATATTATGAGTTTATAGACACATTTATACAGCTAAAAGCATAGACGTAATGCTGATCCACAAAAAGGGAAACAAAACTGAACCAGGTAACTACAGACCAGTAAGCCTGACTTCTATTATATGCAAACTTATGGAAACTATAATAAGATCCAAAATGGAAAATTACCTATATGGTAACAGGTTCCTGGGAGACAGTCAACATGGTTTTAGGAAAGGCAGATCGTGTCTAACTAACTTGCTTGATTTTTTTGAGGATGCAAAATCGATAATGGATAATTGCAAAGCATATGACATGGTTTATTTAGATTTCCAGAAAGCTTTTGACAAAGTCCCGCACAAAAGATTAATTCTCAAACTGAACGCAGTTGGGATTCAAGGAAACACATGTACATGGATTAGGGAGTGGTTAACATGTAGAAAACAAAAAGTACTGATTAGAGGAAAAACCTCAGAATGGAGTGAGGTAACCAGTGGTGTACCACAGGGATAAGTATTAGGTCCTCTGCTATTCCTAATCTACATTAATGATTTAGATTCTGATATAGTAAGCAAACTTGTTAAATTTGCAGATGACACAAAAGTAGGAGGAGTGGCAAACACTGTTGCAGCAGCAAAGGTCATTCAAAATGATCTAGACAAGATTCAGAACTGGGCAGACACATGGCAAATGACATTTAATAGAGAAAAGTGTAAGGTACTGCACGCAGGAAATAAAAATGTACATTATAAATATCATATGGGAGATACTGAAATTGGAGAAGGAATCTATGAAAAAGACATAGGAGTTTTTGTTAACTCAGAAATGTCTTCATCTAGACAATGTGGGGAAGCTATAAAAAAGGCTAACAAGATGCTCGGATACATTGTGAAAAGTGTTGAATTTAAATCAAGGGAAGTAATGTTAAAACTGTACAATGCACTAGTAAGACCTCATCTTGAATATTGTGTGCAGTTCTGGTCACCTCGCTATAAAAAAGATATTGCTGCTCTAGAAAGAGTGCAAAGAAGAGCGACCAGAATTATTCCGGGCTTAAAAGGCATGTCATATGCAGACAGGCTAAAAGAATTGAATCTGTTCAGTCTTGAACAAAGAAGACTACGTGGTGACCTAATTCAAGCATTCAAAATTCTAAAAGGTATTGACAGTGTCGACCCAAGGGACTTTTTCAGCCTGAAAAAAGAAACAAGGACCAGGGGTCACAAATGGAGTTTAGACAAAGGGGCATTCAGAACAGAAAATAGGAGGCACTTTTTTACACAGAGAATTGTGAGGGTCTGGAATCAACTCCCCAGTAATGTTGTTGAAGCTGACACCCTGGGATCCTTCAAGAAGCTGCTTGATGAGATTTTGGGATCAATAAGCTACTAACAACCAAACGAGCAAGATGGGCCGAATGGCCTCCTCTCGTTTGTAAACTTTCTTATGTTCTTATGTTCTAGATAATCATGAAAAACCTGGTTTCAAGCAGGTGTACTCAAACTTTTGACTGGTGCTGAGTGTGTGTGTTTGTGTGTGTGTGTGTGTGTGTGTGTGTGTGTGTGTGTGTATATATATATATATATATATATATATATATATATATATATATATATATATTGTTTTGTTTTTATTATGCTGTTAATTAAAAATTTTATTTAAATGATATGATTGTGGCAGATTGCAATGAATAACATTGCAGCCATGTCAAACTTGAGGCAGTTTCATCCGGTTTATTTACTATAAGAATTATACAATACCAACTGTGCCATATACCTAAAGGTACCAACAGTGGAAACAAAATGGCTTACTTTTAGTACCAGTATCAGTGTAATAATAATAATAATAATAATAATAATAATAATAATAATAATAATAATAATAATATGGAAAATAGAAAAGGGAGCTTTAAATATTGCAACAAGGTGCTTACTATACAATAATCATGTATCCGGGTCAGAGCAATATTAGCTGTATATAACATTTCACTCTGATTTGCATCACTAGTGGCAACATTGCCACTGCAACATGCAGGTCACTGTGGTAATACCACTTGGCAGATTCAAGAATTTGATCAGGTTTAAAAAGATTAACAATTCTTTGCAAGTTTTTGTTTATTTTATTTAGAACATTTCATTTGGGAGAAGATTTTCATATGCCGTTCCTTCTGCTTGTCCTGAATTTCATTAAAGCATTGTTTTCCTTGGAGACATGCATGATCAAGAATATTTCTTTAAAAATGCCAGAGCTTACCTTGAAGACACGCATCTTTTTAAAAACTGGAGTGATCTTGAAAAAGAGTTTGAGGCAATAAGGATGATGGTGACAGCTTAGGAAATGAATGTTAAAGCCTCAGCATTTTCTTGAGGCAGGTCAGAAGACCATATTGACAGTGCTGAGTCCTTCAGTTTGTTGAGATTAGCTAGCTAATTAAAAAAGACTAGTGGAAATGAAAACGTATGTAAAAGCATACTGACATACAGTATGAGGTCTTCTATAACCAATTATAATATAACTATGATATGTGAGACATGAGAAAACATTGGCAGCCTTTTATTCCAGCTATTGTGACTGCAATTGCAATACATGTATGTGGAATGTTATTCAGCTGTTTAATAGGAAAAGGCATTAACAATGATCTACACCAGTGGTGCACAACTCGATCCTGGAGGGTCGGTCTGTCTGCAGGTTTTTAATCCAACTGCACCCTAAAGTACTTTATTGGACTTTATTAGAAGCTTAATTGGTTCATTTAACTAATTTAGGGTATGGTTAGAACAAAAACTAGGAGGGACACCGGCCCTCCATGGCCTGAGTTGTGCACCACCGATCTACACAATGCGGCACAGTAAGACATTTTATTTAAAAGAAATTTCAGAAAAACTGTGATTACATTGTTGTCAAAACAAATCTTGTAAAACAGTCTACAGTTCCTTCGGGCAATAAAACAATTTCTTGAACTATTGATCCTTGTAAATGTAACTCATGGTTAAAAATTAACTTGACTAGTCCACTGATATTCAAGGAAGAAACGTATGTCTGACAGATTCTCACAACAGGTGTAGGAAAATATTAAGACACCTATAAAACCTGCTGGATAGGGGATCTCCAGGACCAAGGTTGGAGACCCCTGGTCTGAGATATGACACTGAACATAACGAAAACAGTAGTACTTCTACCATGGCCGGTACAAACGAACAACTTCTCTCACTAAAGGTATTAAAATCGTAATTTGGAAAATATGTCTGATTATATTCAGTTTGGATTTTTTTGTGTGTGTTAAAAAGGAAGATAGTCTAGGTCAGGGTTTCCCAATTCTGACCCTCGGGTACCTCTGTGTCTGCTGGTTTTCATTCCAACTGAGTTCTCAGTTACTTAATTAAACCCCTAATTGAACTACTCATTAGCTTACTTAAACCATTTTAATTATGTTCAGCTTTTAAACAGTTGGAGATTTCAAGTTAACTACACAGTTTTATAAGTAACTTGTAATCTGCAACTTTTTAGGAGCTGAGAACAATTAAAAAGGTCTAATTAAGCATTGAGATGAAAGCATACTCTTGAATTTATATCTCGCTAATATTGAAGCTATAGGGGTAGGAATTATATTTTAGTTTTAGAGAGTGACATATAGGTTTTAGCGCTGGGCGTTTTAGCATTCTGCATGTCTGGCCTAAGGGCGAAACATGTGATAACCATAATTTGATTGAAATGTTAACGCTATTAAAATTGTAAAGGCACTGGATTGTCCAGATTGCCTATTAGCTGGGATCCGACATGGTCTGTAATCACTTGATCTATTTTTAAGCATTTAATAAACCGAAGGAATACTAATACTGCTATGATTCATTAAAACTTCAAACCTGATTTCTCTTGATTAATTAAAAGTCCACAACTTGTTTTAAAATGATATCTTTTTTTTTTTTCTATTAAAACCCAAAGCATAGCCTAGTTCAATAAAGTAGACCATATTAAACAGTCTAACTGATTAAAGCATGCTTCTCTCTTTTTTGTCAGTATTTTCAAATGGATAATACAATGTTCATCATAGCATTATACTACTAAATCAGTATGACGTCTGTCCCTTTAAATTAGTTACCCAGGACCACCCACCTCCAAAAGAAAATAACATTTTGGTTTGAATATGGCAGCTGGGGAACCTTATTCTAGAATCACATTCCTTTTAAGTTCAGTGTTCTTTCAGATAGCTGGCAATAGATATAAGAAAAAATTCTGCAACACATTTTGATGACTAGGAAACATGTTGTCTGTAGAAAAGTAGCTTTGAATGTTGGATGCATGCTGAGCATCAGAAGCAAAGTACAACCTGATTCCAAAATAACTCCCATATAAATATAAACAAGTACCTGTACCAGTAACATATGTGCTCCAAATTGTATTACCAACTGACCATTAATTTAATACACAAAAAATCAAGTATCCACTGTCCTTTTAGTTAGATGTATGATTGTTTTTTTTTTTTTTTTACCAGAATTAACAACAGAGATCAAGTCTTCATTCAATTATTTATTTGTAGTAATAGTTCAACACCCAGAGCTCTTATACAATATTCACAGCACATTACATTCTCCAAGCTGCCTTTATCCCTGTGGGGTTCTTTAACCCTTAGCGGTCCATTCATTCAGCACTTGGTCAGGAGCATCAGGTCCAATTTATTTTCACAAGCGCTGTTTATTTTGCACGCGATGTTTACATTTTTTCCGAAATAGATCTCTTCTTCAAAATAATGTTCACAAATGTCTACAACTAAGTTAAAAAAATGTTTCCTTCTTTGTTATGCTTTAGTCTTCTGTTTATGAAACCGTTTTAATTAGTGTAAAGCTTGTAAGTCTTTAAAATATAAGGTCTAGAAGAAGTCAATCTTCCAAAGACAACCTGTGTGCTTAGCATGATATGATTCTGATGGACTCTCGAAAATTCAAGCCTGTTTTATGGGCATTGGTTTATCTTGATATTACTTAAGAAGCACTATGTTGAAATAACTCAACATCTAATTAGCACATCATTGTTAATCTGTAAATAGCAAATATAGAAATAATGCTATTTAAAACAGTTGTGATTGTTTGCTCTATTTAGACCATGGAAATCCCTCAAGGTCTGGCTAAACATCTGTGTGAAATAATATGAAATAAAGATATTAAAAACTCTTGTGCTTTTTATTTTATTTTTTATCTCAAGGTCACATCCATCACACATTTACAATAGAACTATAAAGTCACTTGGTCAGTAGCTTGTATTTGAAATAATGAATAGGCATTTGAAAAGGTGAAAAGGAGCATTCACATATATGAATTTATGGGTAAGAATCTACAAAAATGGCTGAAAGGAATTAATAACTGAAGTGTTTAATATCTAAAAGGAATTGTCAGTTAACCCAAACAAATATTTGAAATGTGCTACAGAATACCAGGAGATTACAAAGTGGAGAGACCTGGGAAAGAGAGAAAGATGCTTCTTCAACAGAGAATGATGAGGATATGGAAGGGCTACCAGTCATGTTGTTGAGGCAGAGTCACTTGGACCCAACTTTCTGAGATCAATCTGATACTATGAACCGAACAGGCTTAGATGCGTCGCATTGAGGTCAGTGAAATATGCTTTATTCTCTTTACCTTTAAACCTGCCAGTTTAAATCAATACTAAATTAACTACATATCCTTAAAATAAACCCAATGAGTGTTTCTTCAAGTAAAACATACATTCATTTTACTGACATCTAGAAATGCTACTCTGAAAAAAAAAAAAAAACTGTGCCTATTAGCAAATATTCATGAAATGTATTGAACCCTTTATAGACCCTCATCATTCAGACAATAAAAACGCATTTGTACTTCCCAGCCCAGTACTGGGCTCTAAGATTTTTTTTTTTTTGTTTTGTTTTTTATTATTATGAAGTACCGTTATTTTCATAATATTATGGGCAACCTTTTGCACATTTTAGGATAAGCTATGTGTTGTATACAGGTTGTGCATTATAGACTATGAAACCGGCCCTACAAAGCTTTATGAATGGATCTCTGGGAGTTGAATTGCTATTCACATTCTGTAATTTTAATAATGCATGGCAGTTGTATTAATGCATATTTGTCTGTGAAAGTAAGTAAGTTTCAGTTGACTGCAGCTATTCTGTGTTGTAAAATTTATTAAACTTGGATACTGTAAGGCATTGTAATGAAATGTTTATCATCTTGTAGCTTGTAATTTTAAAACTTGTATGCTTTCAGTTTAGGGAAAAGAAATAACATATGCTTAGGTCATTGCTAATTGGGTTCTTGGGGATTTAACTGCTGTTTGAAAATCTGATTGTGAAACTTTTACATGGCAGTCAAAAGGCAAATTAAGAAACAGTGTGCATTAGTATAGCAGTAACTTCAAATCATTAAACAATGATTTCCATTGAAAATAATAAGAATTTTATTTCCTTTAATGGTTTATTTCTTAATATAACTATTGTAACAAATAGCTTTATCAGGATGACATGGAAAATCACACACACACACACACACACACACACACACACACACACACACACACACACACACACACACACACACACAATGGACAGTTTAGGGTTACTCCCTCAGAAATAATATTCATTCACCATGATCTGAATACAAACAAACTCACTATCAGAAGCTTATGGTCAATCATCCATCACCTGATTCCAGAGAAGTACTTTTTACATTTTACTTTTTGAATATACAACCCCTTAGTGTGCCATGCAAGCCAGCTGAAGAAATGGAAGAATATGATTGGCAAAAGGACATGCTAATCAAAACTGCAAAGGAGACAAGAGCACATCTGCCTCCTCCAAACGTACAGCTGTGACTCAGTGGAGAATTTGGATTGGACAGCTCCCTCCAAATTAAAGCTATGTATTTTTTGTATATTACATATATATACATCAATAAAAAGATTATTTATTTATTTCTCTGACTCCTCTGACGAGGCGCCACTGCTCATGCTTATATTTTCCATTGCTAAATTTTGACAACAAAATTTGGTATGCAAAATAAGTTAATGTGAGCTACAGTCACAATCTAGGGTTAATTTTTCAAAAATGTGTATTAATTACACAAGCAACTGTAGATTTCTTCAGCACAACTATTCAGAGGCCAGAACTCATTCCATGTCGATTGAACAGGAAACTGATGGAGACGGAAGGTAAGCTGTGTGTACTGGCAGAGAAACATCTACTCCATGTTTGATTTCTTAGGAATTGTTAAGGAAGGTAGAAGAAATGTATCAGGGAAAACACGTTGTGCTCTGAAGAAACACGTTATCTATCCGGGGAGTGATGTTGTTGTTCAATTAGAAGATGAAGGTCTGTCATTACTGTAGGATTTAAACAATAAACTGCAGGCTAAGCTAGATGAAATTCCAAATGGCGGACCAGAATCAGTTACAAGAAGCTTCAGCAGCAGATGTCTCTGCACTAGCAGTGACATTGAAAACATGCAGCAGCAAAAACATGAAACAGCTGAAATGAAAGAAAAATTAGCAGTAGCTTAAAAAGCTTTACTATCTATAAGAGACCATAAAAATAAAAAGTCAACTTAGTATGATATGCATAAACCATTGAATTTCAAACATTGCTTTGTTTAGAGATGCCGTTTTATTAAACAATATAACAAACTTTAGAACAACGCTTGTCATTAACTATCTTACCACGTGTACTGGATACCATGCCATGCCTATTACAGCATGAAGACAGATTGCACCACTGAAGCGCCAGATTAACCCACCATAAACACCCGGCCCAATGTCAATCTTTCTGTTGCACCAATTAGAAAGACTACTTGGAGGCAAACCCAGGCCCCTTCCTTTTTATAATATGCACCTTACTCTGGCACCACCACAGTCGGATACACAACGGACTACTGTATATGATAAATGACTACAATGAATACATAAAAAAAAAAAAAGCATTTGTTGACATTTGTCACATAACTGGTTATATGTCTAGCATATTATTAATATTTGACTACTTCTTATGAGTTTATAAGTTTAAAATTACAATAATTATAATATTTTATTTTTATATAGCACCTTTCATAGCAGACCACCATCACAAAGCGCTTTACAAGATACAAGACTAGGGTATGTGAACTATGCAACAGCTGCAGAGTCACTTACAACAACATCTCACCTGAAAGGCGGAGCACAAGGAGGTTAAGTGACTCGCTCGGGGTCACACAATGAGTCAGTGGCTAAGCTGGGAATTGAATGGGGTACTTCCTGGTTACAAGCCTGTTTTTAACCACTGCACCACACAGCTTCCTAATAAAATACTTCTTGAAAAAATAAACATAGCCTACTGCTGTGAAACTGAGTGACAGCAGAAGATACGACTGGAACAACCAAACTGTAAAAGTGAATTGCAGACATTATTTTTAATGAGGAATGCCAATGTCATTGAACAAAACAAGTCTCAAGTTCTACAAAATGGCTGTACCTGTAAACAAATATCATTGGCAAAAGCATTTGGAAACTCCAATGATCCACCTCTATCAAATCCACCAGTCATAGCTTACCCAGATTTCCAAAATACATACGTCCTTCAACACAAATGCTTCTGCAGAAGGGCTGGGAGCAGTTTTGTACCAGCAGCAGGACGGTAAGCTTAGAGTAATTGCTTTTGGCTTCAGAATGTTAAGCCCAACAGAAAAAAAATATATATAATTTATATTTTTTAGGTTTGAGTTTTTAGGTCTTAAATGGTCAGTTACAGAATGTTTTAGAAACTACCTGTTTTATGCTTCATTCAGGGTATACACTGATAATAATCCATTGACCTATGACATCGGAAAAGTTAAACTCAACTGGTCATCGCTGGGCATCCAAATTAGCTTACTTTAAACTCACCATTAAGTATTGACCAGGAAAGACAAATACAAATGTTCTGTCTAGGACACCACTCAACATTAGAGCTGGGATGATTAATCAAGGTACTCGAGTCGTCGCGATTATTTTAATACTCGACAATCTTTTTGGTATTTGAGCAATTGCCTTAATATATGCATTCAAATATTAGCTACATTCACACCAGGTGCATTCTAAAATAGTAATTCCAATGAGCTGTTCACTCGGTCTGATCTTGGCAGGAATACTGAACAGCAGATCAATAATACTGATTTGGTTGAGAGAGTGAAGGCGATATATTAATAAAAGATAAAAAAAAGAAACATATACAAAAAAATGAAGATGGGAGGGGTTTTTTTGTTTCTGTTTAAAAACACACATATGTACATTAACTGTGACTATCCCTGTTCTCTCTTTTAGATAAATTAAACCTGTTTGCGTAAAATTGCAAGTCAGAAGTATTTTTTCAATAATACCCACGCAACCCTATATGAAACATGATTTTGCGATTTGTCAGTACTTCTTTATTATTATTATTATTTTACAAGCAACAGCACGGGCCTCCCACTTCCATCACTTTCCAAACTCCTTTTCTTTCCCCGGGCTTCTGTACTAACAGCTTTGCTATGTGAATCCGTCATATTGCTGTGTTCCCGCTTGCCACAAAAATGTTTTCCAGACTGTTTTGTTTAATTAAATTTTTTGCCCAATGAAAGCACTTTGCTAACATAATAACAACATTGTGTAGGTTATAGCGAGAGGATAGAGGCTTAAAAAAAGGACACAGGCTCTAACTAATATTGCAGCCGGTGCCAAAAAATTTGCGAGAATCGCCAGACACATAAGCATTGTGTGGGATTTCTTTGGCCAACCTAACAATTCACAGGTTCAATATAAAAAGGAGGCACCCAACCGTCTTTGTCACTTGGTAAGTAATACAATTCATGTAAGAAGACTGTCGATATAATATAGTATGATGCTGTTTTTAGCAAGTATATATACATATACAGTGTGTGTGTGGTGTGTGTGTGTGTGTGTGTATGTATGTATATATATATATATATATATATATATATATATATATATATATTGTCTCGAATGGAAACAAAACAAAAATGAGAAATTATATTGTTTTGTTTAATATTTAATATCCTTTGAATATTTAAAAATGGCTCGTATGCATTTTACCGTAAAGTTTAACAGTGTTTCCTCAAATTGTCAGTAATTGTCTCAGGACTGTCATAGGCAAAGAGCATATATATATATTATATATTATAATAGATATATATATATATATATTATATATTATCATTCTGGAATGCCTTGTCTTGAGGAGTTATGAAACATTTTTACAGCTTTCAAGTTTAGATTCTGGAGATAAGGCTGATAGGGCATTTCCTGACTTTTGTGGCTTCAAGCTTAGACCGTAACAACATTTTTTTTAGCAATGTTTTTTGTAATGAATTGTACAAACAACTGTGATCAATTGTACTTTTTTCTGCAGTCATGGATTTCATGACATACGGCCTCATTTACTAAAGGGCACTAAATGTAGAGTTAGCGCGCAAAGTTGTGAGCCTAACATGCATGATAAACCTAAATGTACTGCCCAATTTACTAACAGAGAACGAATTTATTTTTATGCACAATATTTGGCTCATTTACATGCCACAGCGCGCGTTAAATTTAGTGCAAGCAATAATTTAATCTGCAAGATAATGTCCAAGACTACAAAGGACCACCTTCATTTGAAAAGCCCCAGCAGTCCAGTCATTTGGTCAGTAGCTTATTGTGAAAGGTGGAGGTGGCTTACGTTGACCGAAAATGAGAGATCAAGACAGCACTCAGCAGGGGACAGGTAGAGGAAACATAAAGTAAAAATGCACAGCTTACCTTTTAATTTTAACATTATTCCTTGTTTGATGTAAAAACTAAAATAAATAAAAAAATAAAGCTTTTATCCTTTAATGCATATACAATAAGTCATGTTGTGCAATGGCATCATTTTCTTTTTGTTCTGCTTACTTGAAGTATTGATTGATGAGACAGAGCCTCAATTCTCTTCCTTGCCGGTTTTATCACCCAGGCTCCACGGACAGGGGTGTCAGTGCTAAGTGAGTACAATCAATAGCACCCATCACATTGGGAAAGCCAGCAACCAGGATATCAATAGCACCCATCACGTTGGGAAAGCCAGCAACCAGGGTATCAATAGCACCCATCACATTGGGAAAGCCAGCAACCAGGGTATCAATAGCACCCATCACGTTGGGAAAGCCAGCAACCAGGGTAGAAGCCCACTTTCACGTCCTGTAAACCTGTCCTCCGTGTGGGAAATTTAACAATTCCCTGTGAGCTTAGAGCTTTTTTTTTTTTTTTTTTTTTTTGAAATTGCAAATTATTAAATAGGTTGCAGTTAAAGTTGAATGACATAGTTTAAAATAAATAGTTAATACACTACATCAGTGCTTTAGAGTATTGTTTTGGAATTCTTCTTTTAAAAAACCTACCTCTAATATAACGTGTTTATTCAACATGTACGGTGCATTATTTGAGTGACATTACCATTAAACCAATCACAGCTCACAGAGGTAGTAAAATAGCCAATCAAATGGTGCACAAGATCCATTTCCTCATGTACACGTGTAACCGCACAGCACCCAATTTTAATTAGGGTAGCAAAGCAAAGGCTTGTTTAAACTATTTTACTTTGTATAAAATCAGTAGCCAAAAAGTAGTTGGAGATGTCACAGAAGCAAAAGGTGGATTCCCAAATTATTAACCAGATAATTATTGTTTTCACTGACAAATTGACGGCAAGGCAATATGTCTGATTTGCACTGCAACGGTTGCATTTATGAAAGATTATAACATGTCAACAAAAGGATTTTCTGAAAATGAGAAAAAAAGTAATGTGGATGCCAGTTTTATTGTTGGTAAAGATATGCATGTGCTGTCAAACCTTTTTCAGATGGTGAATTTGTTAAAAGGTGCATGCTTAAAACATTTAATGTAGTATTCCCTGAAAAAACTGGACATTTTTTGAATGTCAGTCTGTCTCGTAACACAGTTGTCGAGCATTTTACTGAAATGGCAGGTACAGTTAATGTTATGGAAGAGCTTTTATGTTTTAAGCATAAACACAACCATGCGATAATTAATAAAATGGAAATCATTTCCGTGTACACTCATTGCAATTATGGTGCACCATAATGTTTAGTGCCCTTTCGTAAATGAAGCCCTCAGTGTGAAAGCTTTTATATCCATTGCTTCTGATCAGGTAAGTGTGTTTATATTGTACAACACATGTTTGTAAATCTGATCTAACAACATCAATATACATGTATATGTGGTCTTTTTACTTCTAAAGGGCTGTACCTGCATTCTATTGCAAATGTTATTTGTGGAAGTTTCATTTTAGCCAGGCAGGAAAGGATTAGAAAAAAATGCATAGCAATTGGCTGCAATAGCATAGCAATCCGCTCCCAAACCCAGCTTAATTTGCATAATATGTTCTATTCATAAAACCAGTTAGTGCTAATTTCTAAGTAACATCTGCTTCATAATTTGCACAGATTTGTCAACAACTTTTTGTACCCTTACTGGGGAGCTTTGTTAAACTAATTGGTCTCATTGAAAAGATGCATATGTGGTGAAAGCCTTTAACCAAAGTTGTGAAATGAAAGGGATATTGCTCATTAAGAAAAATTAATACTCTTAGATAAAGGTATAAATATGGTATTGTCTGAATCTGCACATTCTTTTTTAGGTATATTCCCTGAACACACTCTTAAACTCAGGGGAGATGTTTGAGGAGGACACAGATGTTTTGGACTCCTGTAGTGAATTGTTCATGTACTGGGCTTGCAACGTGTCCAGACAACTTTTTAATAATCAAGAAAATCACAGAGACTCATTGAATTTGATGTTTTAATGAATCAGAGCAGTATTAGTACTTCTTCGATTTATTGAATGCTTAATAATGGATTGAGTGGTTGGATCCCTGCTAATAGGCAATAGGGCATTTCCAGTGCCTTTACATGTTTAACAGCATTATTACTTCAATACAGTAATACAAATATGGTTAGTCATATGCTTAGCCCTTAGGCAAGCCATTCAAAAAGCTAAAGCGTCCACTGCAAAATCCAATAGATCACTCTCCAAAGCTAAAATGTAAATCCTATACCTTGTAGCAGTGCATCAATATAAATAAGATATAAATTCAAAATTGTTCTTACCTATTTATATGGAAGCGTAATTGTAGAATACAATGTAAAAACAAGAACTGACTTCAAAAGCAGAGACTTCTAACACTAGAAGGTCCGGAGATATATTCACACCTAGAAGCCCAGCAGCAATCTTTCTGATGGCTGTATTCAAAACAGTGTAAATAGTATAATGTAAGGAGAAACAATCGGATATCTTTTTTTTTTTTTTGATTGTTACATAAACATCTGAAAAACTGAAGCATATATATATATATGAATGAATGTTTATTTTACAAATCAAAACAAGTAAAAGTAAATAAATAAACTTCTGAACAGACATTGGTTTACAACAAACATATTTATAAAACTGAAACCATAGCAATACATTTTCAACAGCAATCAGTTTATTATCAGATAAGCAAAAGTAACTGAACAACGTAAACAAATAAACATTATAGAGAAGCACACAGCACAAGAACTTATAAAAAAAGTCTGATTTATTTTTCTTTTTTAACTAAATGGTATTCCTTTACCTTGAGTCGAAGGCTGTTCACAATCAATACAGATAATGCTCCTCTTCTCCACGCTGCCTTTCTGCACAGGTCACAGCTGTGCCAAGTTTTAATTTTATTGCACTTGCCAACCTGGCATTGGTGTCTCTTGTATCTCTCAGCGGGATTGCCAGCTTCAACTGTGGATACACGCTTGGCAGTCTTGTGAAGTTCCTGTGCTAACTGTAAAATGTATTCTCTCCTTGGTAAATTCTTCTCTGTGCATTCTTTGTAAAGTACTCAGGAGTTGATGGCTGCTAGGTTCAGTACATTGTAAAACATCTGAAAATGCCACCGTCGAGAGCCAGCTTTCACAGAATACTTCACTGCCATCTAATCCAAAACATCAACTCCATATTTTCTTGCACTGTAAAACTTCACAGTCTCTGGTATTTATTTTCACTGGTCCTGATGCTGAATCATTGACTGACCAAAACAGCAGAGCTGGCAAGCAGGCGCAAGCCTTTGAAAAGGCTGACTGAAAAACAATAGACTGTCAGTCATTCACTCCGGCAGACTGTAGAGACTAATCTAATTACAGCTAAGCATTGATGAGTATTAAATAAAAATAAAGTAGATTACCATTCTCTATAATCACAGGACAGTTGTTTTCTGTGCGGCCATCAAAGTGACTGCTCCCGGGGCTTTTAGTTATAATGTAATATACGCAACCCCATATGTGTTACATGACTGGAGAAAATTACATTTTAAAACCAAACATTGCCAAAATGCATTTTAGTGCTAAATACAACCAAACAGCAACCAGGATATTCAGAGACCCTCAGAGCATGGAGCACATCAGCTTGCAAGATCAAGTTCAATGGTATCGGATGGGGTCTTGCTCTGGGCTTATATAGGATTTTCCCTCCGTTGAATACATCAGGAGTCCCAATTAAATCTGATCATCAATCTGCCTTGATAGTTCTTATCTTTGAGTTAATGATACATTCTAGAAGAGTCCGGTCAACTCTTTTTTAAAACTAATTGGAGTTATATAAAAACATTTAAATTGAATTGGATATAACTCCTTTCCAAAATATTGAAACATGATCTCATGGTTCTCATTTTCAACCCCTCCTTTCTCTAAAAAATCAGGTGAACTGAAGTTCACAGGATCCATGCTAATAAGTACAATACAAGTTTATATGTGTATTAACCCTTTGCAGTCCTATGTCGGACCAAGTCCGACATTACAATTTTCCCATAAAAAAAGCACGGGTCTCTAGTCATTTTTTCTCCAGAAAAAGCTGAGAAAACCTTTCAATGGCCAAGTGAGACCGATAGGAGCTGAGAGAAGCTGAAAAAGGGGGCGTATCTGAGTAATACACATAGCCCTTGCACCACAGAGATAACACAGACACAAACAAAGAAGATAGCTGCTTCCGCACCCAGCGCTCAAAGAATATCACAGATATTGCAGAGCTTTTTGATATCTATCATCAACTTTTTGTTTTATTATATTAACCTGGGTCTACAATATATTCCCTCTGAGCAGCATATTATGTTACATTTTCAGTGTGTTGTTAATGGGCCAGTTTAACTTCATATACAAATGTATGTTAACATACAGCATACAGTGGCCAGTCCAGTTATTTTCATTTAACTCTTAGTGGTCCATTACCCTTCATCTCCTTCCTTCTCAATACCTCTCTCCTCTCTGGCCTCTTTCCCCCTGCCTTCAAACTCAGCCTCCACACCTCACCCTCTTTCCACAGGAGTCCCCCAAGGATCAGTCTTGGGTCCTCTCCTGTTCTCTCTCTACACCTGCTTGCTGGGCCCCCTTGTTGTATCCTATGGTTTCTCTTACCATTTCTATGCTGATGATGCTTAAATCTTCCTTCCTCTTTCCCCCTCTGATCCCACCATCCCCTCCCATATCTCTACCTGTCTGCTGCTATCTCCTCGTGGATGCACTTGCATCACCTCAAACTCAACTGAAATCTGACCACTTTTTCTTCCCCTCCTCATCTTCCCCCTCCTCTGATCTCTCTATCTCCATTTCTCTGGAATCTACCATGCTCTTCCTCCTCCTCAGTCAAGAACCTTGGAGTAACCCTGGACCCCTGCCTCTCCTAATTTGGTTTGGGCCTCCTTTTATCAGATACCTCCTGACCTGCAGGAAATCCAGCCTACCAGTTTAATCTGAATTCACAAGCCACTAACAAACTCGCATGTTTATACTGTTGTTCACACAAATTTGAAACATAAAACATTCTGGACCACCCCCCCCCCCCAGTAAGATGCATTCTATATGAATGAACAATAGCATCAATACCACAAAGAAGTCAACCACTGTAGGTCTAAACCAGTCGGGGCTTTGTGTTTCACCTCATCTAAGCCCAGATAAAATGTACAGTATGAATTTACACTCTTTAAAGTAATAAAGGGTTTTGGGTTTTTATAAAACTCTTAACCTTGGACAGTGAAATAGCTGTGAATATGTCTTGTAAAGGACAGTGAATAATGACTACTTCACATGTAGCAACTGAGGATGTATTTGTCAGAAAGAAGTGTGTTTATCTGAAAACTAAAACTTGAGCAGAAAGACAATATAAGTACAGAACATGACAGATTAAGAACTACTGCTTTAGAACAGGTGTTACATGTTGGCATCTTAATAATGTTTTTATGAACGATGACCGGCTGGCTACCTTGGGGATTGCAGCTATAATAAATACACACATGGCTATACGGTACAGGTAAAAAGTAACCTTGTGAGCCCTTAACCTTTTTAGCTAAGGAAAAACAATGCTATGCCCCTGGTGTGTTGTAATAAAAATGTACACTTTTGTATTAAAATCTATGTTTAACACTTCATCACCAATAGGACCCCTTCTGTATGACAGTGGACAGACTGCATATGTGATTGTATTCAAAGGCTTAAACAATCTCAATCTCCCTATTGATATCATTTACCTTGAACTATTCACAGGCCACTTTGGGACCCTTTAGACCCCATTACGCTGGACGTGAAGTCATAGAAATAAATGTAATTAATTATATTATAACCCACGAGAGCGAGTCGCCAGAAGCCGAAGATAAAATAACAGCCTTATTTATAAATAGTACATCAATCAGTTTCTGTATCTAAGGGTGTCATTATTCATTAGTAATGCGTTTCTATAGCTACAAAATATTTACAACTGGACAGAGATGGTAGGGTGCAGTTTTATGTGCCAGATCTCATATTTAGTTAAAATAAACCTTAGAGAGCAAAATAAAGGTTTGAGCAAAACAATCACGCACCACAAATACCAAAAGAAGACCCTCTCCCCCAGTAAACACTGTGCCGGTGCACTGGAGCCATACCCAGGAGCAGGTCTCTCTCCTCGACTGCTGCTGCCATTTATGGGGCTGTTTGCTCCACTTCATATCATGTGGCTGTTCTCAATTAGCAGCAATTATCTAATTTGAGAACTGACACGTTCGCAGATGTATTTGGCAGGGATAGGAATGAACCCCATCCCTGCCAACCACCACCACCAAAACACAAACAAAACATTATTTACAAGCAGGGCTCTGCCCTGACACAGCAACTTAGGAAATGTGTGTGATCTCTTAATTAAAGAGTTACTGAGTGAAACTGATATATTGGTGCTTCTCCTGTTCAAAGGAATACCCTTTGTTGTTGTAATTACTAGATAACTCTTGTCAATAAAGGAAGTATACTATTTATTTCAACCAGAATAGCCTTTTTTTTGGTATAAATGCAGCCTGTTTATTTAAAACAAATTAAATAACACTGCTAAGCCTTGGATTATTAATGCAAATGGAACAGATCACAGGACCCAAAATAGAACCCTGAGATATTTTGGGTTGAATTGACTTGTATGTGATCAGTAGGAAGCAAAACAAACATAATAATTAAAAAAAAAAAAAAAAGACATTATTATTATATTGGATTCAACAGTATTTATTTGCTATCCCAAATGAAAAGCTTACATACATCTATAACAATTGAATGCAATGGTTAGGGTTGAAATTAAATTTCAATTAGTTTGGAACTAGAATCAGAATTACTTTCAAATGTGGATGGCTTTGCTTGTTAATAATGGCTTGGTTTCTATGCAAAAATAAAAAGTCTCACCTTTTTACCATGCTATTTTAGTAGTACCTTTTTGACAATTTGGTTTTGCATGTTGTTTTCTTTTAGAGAGAAATTCTCCTTCAAAATTCAAATGACATAATCCATATTACAAGTCGTAGGATACATTTAAATATTTCTGCAGTTTATGTAAATAAAGCTGTCAGATGTTTACAGCTTGCTTCGTCAGTTTCAAAACAAAAACCGAAATAGCATTACACAAAGATTCTTAGATAGATGAATCATTAATTGACTAAATGCAATGTATATTGCCAAAAAACACATACCAACATTCTTTTACAGAGCACTTTGCATTATCCGTGCATTTTTTACAAAACATTTTGGCTGCATATATTTTGATATAGTATTTTGAAAATGTACTCCCCTAAACATTTTGACTGCATATTGTTTATGTCACTGTGTGCTGGAATTTTGCTCTGTTCATAGACTACCATAAGTACTACTATAATGGATGAAGGGGACGCACAGTTTTCTAATAATAGTAATAATAATACCTGCATCCAAATTCCTCTCGCTAGATGAACGCTGTTGTATTTGTTACTCGGTTATACAACAAATTCCTCAGTTGATGCTGAATCCATTCAGCGAGCTCATATTAAGCCCCACATTTGGCTCTTTGAAGACATTTGCAGAAGCAACAGAGTTTTTTTTTTCTTGTTTTTTTTTTTTCAAAACACATTGCTTGTCTTGTGAAACAATTCTTGCCTTACTGATCAGGTTTAAGAGATTTCCCTTCAGCTAGTACCTGGTGTTGAGGCTCTAGCACGCAGCAATATAGACCACAGGCACAGACCGCTAAACTAATTTAACAAATTTATGTTGGTGTACAAGTTTTTGTTGGTGGTACACATGATAGGTGCTACATAAGACTAGTAAAACATGCATTGAATCTTATCTTAATGTTAATGGACTGGGAAATCTAGAGCTTTAAACAAAGCTATCCAATCACCAAACCTGAAAATAACAAAACTGTAAAAGATAAAATAAAAAATCTGTCAAAGCATTCCAAAAGCATACAGAATGAATAGGTTTCTAAGCCTTAGTATCCTGCATATGCTTTTTTTATTCTTATTTGGTCAAAGAAGTCTGCCAGGGCTACTTTCAACAGATGTCAGTCGTTAATAACAAATTGCTTGGTATGGCTTTGTAGCAGAAATTGCACAAGGTCACATCATGAAAGAAATCTTCTCTGCTGAAGTCTTGTGAATATATGATATGATTTCCAACTTGTTGCCATGCAAAAAAAAAAAACAGTTTCAGTCTTTTTGTGTCTTTTTAGCATGAGAAGCTGATTTACCCCATGCCATATTTTGGCTGTGCATTGTGTAACGTGTTGAATGTGCGTGACATATACATGTTATGTCATATTCTCACAACAATGGAGAGAATCTGGAGTTTCTAAGCTGCTTTTAAACTAAGCCAATGTACTCTTCAATTGCTGAAATCTGAGTCATTCAAATTCAGACATTAGTATTAGGCTATTACATTTATTTTCTGGTTCAATGGCAGAATCCTGAAACTATTTAGTATTTTATTGAATGACTCCCACAGTAAAACAAAGCAATGAAACTGAAAGGTTAAGGGAATGCTACAGGTATCTATGGTCTATCATTGATTGGGTCTTTATTGACCAAGGTACTATAGAAATGTATCCTGGGTACTTACTGATTAGAATTGCCATGACTGCGTCACTTTTTGGCCAGATTAAAAATCCCTTAATATTTGAAGATGCTGAAAAACTAAAAAATGATGGTCACATGTCAGCAATTTTGGTTGGGTTGCTCTTCAAATTCGGGTAAACAAATCTTTGTAAAAGGCTAATCACTTATTGTTGTTTCAAGAATGTAAAATTGGCCATCAGGCAGAATGAACAAGACCACAACCAGCAATAATGCAAGATATTTTTGAGGCATAAAAAGTTTCCATGGTAACAATCCAAAGCACAGTCTGTCTTGATGGATGTTGACTCTCTATCTCTCTGACCTCTTTGTTTTATGAAAAGAAATGTCAAGGATATAACAATCACCCAGGGGGAATTTGTAGGGGATCATAGTTTTTATCTTGAATCTAATAAGGCTCTTTGGCTCACTGACTGGTGAGCTTATATTTATTTATTTATTTATTTGCATGTACATGTTTAATATATATATTATATATGATATATATATATATATTATATATATATATATATATATATATATATATAATATAATATATACTTTTTTACATATTTGATATGTATCAGTATTTCTCTTTCAGCACCTTGATTGTGTGGACAAACAAGTACTAAACTACACCACAGCAATGCAGTGGGCAGGTACACGTACTTAAAAGGTTTTATTTCAGGAAGTGTCCAAAATAAATTCAAAAGAGCAAATTGGGCTACAGGATTGTCAGATATATTTCACTTAATACAGAGCACCTGTAATAAAACATGCATGAAATAAGAAGTGCAAGATGAAGATAGCATGCTAAATAGTGTGTTTTAAATGAATTATTTCATCTTAAATTGAATAGGTCTTTAGTTTACTTGAGCCCCTTTCACACTGCAATGATCTACCCGGGCAGGACCTGGTGTCATGTGGGTCAGGTGCACAAGTTCACACTGTTTTTGATAAAGCAGGGTTGACCTGGGTGTCAGACGCAAGTAGACAATGTGCGTATCAATGCCCCAGAAGCAGCTTGTTACTGACGTTTCCATCCAAACTTCTCTGGATTGAACCATCGGCCAAATTTTTAATTGGAGCAAATATTTCTACATCTCTGCTGCAATCTCACTCATGTGATAACAATTTTGAGGAAACAGAAGCAAACAAGGATGAATTAAATAAAAAAAAAAAGCTAACTGTTTGGACTACCTGAGTTTTTAATAATTGGGAAACACAAAAAAAAAAAAGAAAAAAAAAAAAGAGAACCACAGCAGTTTTGTGAACTGTTTTTTAAAAATTATCTCACTGTGGGACTCTGCCCGATTTGAAAATATACAGACGGCATCAAAAAGACAAATCTCAACATCATTCTCCTATATCGCAAACAGACTTAAACACACTTAGGTCATCGCATGCTCTCTCTCCCCTTACTGCACCTGGCTTAGTCTGTAGTGTGGCTGGACATACAGATAAACATGGCCAAAGTTATAGGAAAGCTAGATAATACTGGGCTAGAATATATGCCTTTAGTATACAATGAAGCCACAAAAAGTCACTAAAGCCATGCCGAGATAACCAAAGCGCAGCACAAAGGTGTTATGTGTGCTTTTCCAGGAACTACCCATCTAATTTTGAATAAAAAACATGCACATGTGCATTTTGTTCGTGAAATGTGATTGTGTGTGAATATCTGAAGGTGGCATTGGGTTGATCTAACCTTTGTTACAGGTAAGGCAGTCGTTTTCTATATTTTCTCCAATAGCAGCAATTTCCACAAGAGGTGAATTATTTATGAATTAAAATTATTAGCATTAATTTTTTGCTAATCAAAATAAAAAATAGTTTTGTATCAGTATCAAATGTCAAACTTTGATCACTGCATAAACCTGATTATATATATTCATTCGATTCGATTATTATATATTCATTTAATTTGAAGAATATATTTTGGTTCCATATTATTAAATTAACCCACATGCACAGAAGTCATGCCCAAAGATATTCAAAGGGTAAAACTGGATGTGGAACTCGTTTTAAAGATACATTTCTTCTCAAATGGATACAAACTAATATTTTGATAATAATCTTATTAACTATGAAATATCAAATATAATTACCCAGAAAAATACATAACACAATTAGTGACTGACTCGAAACACTCCAACAGTATTTAGAAATTACTTAGATCCCTTTTAACACCTAATTATATCTGTAGTATTGAAATACAAATTAGTAATACAATCTCATGTTCTGCTCATCCTCAGAAAATAAATCAATATACCTCAGCTTAAAAAGAATAATTTCAAAAATCACACTAAAAAATATGTTGTATTATGTCGTTATTAGAAAGATGCCAAATATAAATCCTTTATTTCCAGTAGATATTTAGTCCTAAGTCATAAAAGATATATATATATATATATATATATATATATATATATATATATATATATATAATATATATATATAATGTATGTATGATAGTATGTACAGTCAAAGTAGGAAAATACAGGTTAATTGATCGCATATGAACAGACTTAGTGTGTAAGAAGTTTTGCAAAGGTCTGTATTGATCTGTAAAAAAATAAGCTTTTAGGCCTATCACCTGTTGTAGAGCTATATCAATTAACTGCATTATCACTCAAGTGTTATTTCCTGTCTACAGGCTGTGACCTTTAAATCAAAGATAACTCGCTCCTGGGAGGATTGACAATTGTTTTACATAATAAATACATGAGCAGAGAAGGAAGTGCAGTTTACATTAGTGTTACGCATAATAATTTGCAAGGTATCCATATGAACCATGCAATTGGCATGTGATATTTTACAATTCACTCTTGCTTATCAGAATCATTAGCTGCTGGAGAATGAAGAAGTGTTTCATGAAAGCTGCTCTCTCTGCCTTGCTGAGAGGGACATCTGAAAAGAACCCCACGTGCTTGTGCAATGAGATCTTGAGCAGCGGCTTGTCAGTTTAGTGAGATCTCACTAACCTTTTATTTTTAGATGTTATAATAAAACAAAAGAAAAATCACATTCATTGAAACAACCTTTACCTTACAACGTAGCTCCTGCTAGTAAACTCTTCAAATCTGAAAACACCCGCAGTCCTTAGTGTGTAATTATCTTACATTTTAAAAGCTTTTTTTTTTTTCTGTCAAGTTAATGGTTTCTTTATTGGGATCCTGAGTGTTTCTTGTTGCAATTACTCAACTATTGTGTTTGATTCATTTTTTATATACTCTGTATTAATTCACAGGGTAGATCTGCAAAGTTGCTATATAGATTTTAAACTATACAGACACTTTTCTGCTGTGGCCTGCATTACATATGTCTATGGCAAAAAAAGACAATCTGGCAACCACTCAAGTTCTTCTCCTTCATTATTTATTTATTTATTTATTAATGTTCTTTGTTAAGTCGCTTTGGCCACACAGTTTTTTTTTTGTATAGCCTATGTCACAGTCTAATGCCATTGTTAGTTTTCTTGTTGTATAGATTCACTTTGTATCAGTTTTTTTGTTTCACTCATAAACTCCAATACACCTGTTACAAGGAATAGAACAAGTAACCTACCCTCCTGTAACATTCTGCCTCTAGTGGACGTACTATAAATAATTAGTGAATATGGTATTTGTTACATACACTGGGGGAAGGGGGGAGTAGGTTAATGGCTACTGTCTGGATGCTAGATGTACTTGGAGGTTAGGCATGATGCTGAGAAATGTAATGCGAACACAGGGGTGCTTTAAAATTATATGAGGAACATTTTAGTTTTAAACAAAGTCCAAGGTGTTTTTTTTTTTGTTTGTTTTTTTTTTGTTCAAGCCAAAAGAGGCTGAATGACTGAGCAAGCTTCACGAATGCATTTTGTTTAAACTAAAAACAAGCAATAGTTAACCCATGTTTTCATGACTGTTTAAATCTGTTTTTGCTACAGTTACAATTTCAATGGTAACTTAAATATAGCCTTTTTTCCATTTATAGTACACTTCAGAACCATAACGATACATATGTATTGCATTAATGTGTTGTAGTATTTGCCAGATTGAGGGTATAGAGAGTAGGTGTACAAATTTAATAAAACTATTCAAAAACCATTATCGGAGAGTAAATATACAGATATTTCAGACTTACCAACAACCTCCACTCCCAAGGTTTTTGTAACTCTGACGTTCTACTTATTATCTGCTACAGCACAGTACTGAAAGGGAGTTGCAAAAAAGCCATGACTTTCATATACTGTATAGACTGCCATGTACAGCTCCTGATGATTTGCAGAGTGAGTGGGATGGATGTAGAAAAAATTGATGGCTTTTAAAATCATTGAATTATATGATTTGATATCTTTCATATACTGTAGGCCAGGGGTTCCCAAACCTTTTTAGCCACATTAGGCACTGCAGTACACTTAAGAAAAATGACAAATTAAAAATAAATAATTAAATTAAATTAAATTAAATTAAAGAAGAACATAAAGTTTACAAATGAGAGGAGGCCATTCAGACCATCTTGCTCGTTTGATTGTTAGTAGCTTATTGATCCCAGAATCTCATCAATCAGCTTCTTGAAGGATCCCAGGGTGTCAGCTTCAACAACATTGGTTCCAGACCTTCACAATTCTCTGTGTAAAAAAGTGCCTTCTATTTTTTGTTCTGAATGTCCCTTTGTTTAATATCCATTTGTGACCCCTGGTTTCTTTTTTCAGGTCGAAAAAGTTCCTTGGGTCAACAAATGGAATAGTATTTTGAATGCTTGAATCAGGTCGCCGCATAGTCATCTTTGTTCAAGACTGAATAGATTCAATTCTTTGAGCCTGTCTGCATATGACATGTCTTGTAAACCAAGAATAATTCTGGTCGCTCTTCTTTGCACTCTCTCTAAAGCAGCAATATTCTTTTTGTAGCGAGGTGACCAGAACTGAACACAATATTCAAGATGAGGTCTTACTAATGCATTGTACAGTTTTAACATTACTTCCCTTGATTTAAATTCAACACTTTTCATAATATATCCAAGCATCTTGTTGGCCTTTTTATAGCTTCCCCAGACTTTCTAGATGAAGACATTTTTGAGTCAACATAAACTCCTTGGTCTTTTTCATAGATTCCTTCTTCAATTTCAATATCTCCCATATGATATTTATAATGTACATTTGTATTGCCTGAGTACATTATCTTACAATTTTCTCTATTAAATGTCACTTGCCATGTGTCTGCCCAGTTCTGAATGCTATCTAGATAATTTTGAATGACCTTTGCTGCTGCAATGGTCTTTGCCATTCCTCCTATTTTTGTGTTATCTGCAAATTTAAGAAGTTTGCTTACTATACCAAAATCTAAGCCATTTAATGTAGATTAGGAATACAGAGAACCTAATACCTATCCCTGTGGTGCACCACTGGTTACCTCGCTCCATTTTGAAGTTTCTCCTCTAATCAGTATTTTCTGTTGTCTACAGGTTAACCACTCCCTAATCCATGTGCAAGCATTTCCTTGAATCCCTACAGGATGCAGGACTTTGTCAAAAGCTTTCTGGAACTCCAGCTAAACCATGTCATATGCTTTGCATTTGTCCATTGTAAATAAACTTAACCCAACTTGTTCTTTTCTTATTTTTTCTTCATTAGTATTCAAATGTTGCTTTTCATTATATATATATGTGTGTGTGTGTGTGTGTGTGTGTGTGTGTGTGTGTGTGTGTATATATATATATATATATATATATATATATATATATATATATATATATATATATATATGTGTGTGTGTGTGTGTGTGTGTGTGTGTGTGTGTGTGTGTGTTGTGTGTGTGTGTGTGTGTGTGTGTGTGTGTGTGTTTTTTTGAAAAGACTTTTCGGAGGGGCTTTTTATGCGTAATGTGACTTCATATTGAAGCACAGCTGTTGACAAATTGACTATTTGGTTATTTACTAGACTTTGTACATATTGGCTTTCCATCCTATAATAAAGCATTAAGGTACAAGAGAGTGTGGGTTACAATGGATATTGTCACTGTTTGGTGCGTTGTTAGGTACGAGGCGTGGCCGAATAAATAAGTTATTTCAATAGGCGCAGTGATACAATAGTGCCACGGGTCTAGTGATTTACCCAACAGTTACTATACCAGGGATTATATCACGGCTTAGAACCACTGATTGGCCAATCAGCATGCAGTATTATAACAATCCGTTTTATAATGTTATCTATTCAATAAAGAATTGTGTGTGTGTGTGTGTATGTGTGTGTGTATATATATATATATATATATATATATATATATATATATATATATATATATATATATATATATATATATATATATATATATATATATATATATATATATATATATATATAGATAGATAGATAGATAGATAGATTGATATCCATTTTATGCCACTTGAAGGCGCTCTTTTATTCTTTACAGCTGAAACGCAAAACCGTTCTCTACTGGCCAGGTAAAATTGTTTTAGTTGTATATATTGTATGACTAGTTGGAAAAGTGGCCAATTGACTTAATAGACACTTTTATATTATACAACAAAAGTGAATTGTTTCATGAATGGTCTACTCCCAATGTATGTGTTTTTTTTTTAATTAAATGTTTTAATCTCATAAACCTAATATTGTAAGTTAAATTCGTTAAAAACACATTTTCATTTCACTAAGTTTTCTGTTTTTCTAAACTAAGAGTTCATTCCTTAAAGCAATATTGAGTTTTTTTTGTGCAAACAGCCACTGAAAATCCAAACCTTTAGACATCAAACCATATATATATATATATATATATATATATATATATATATATATATATATATATATATATATATATATATATATTTTTTTAAATTGTGGGTAAATGGCTCGATAAATTGGTGGTATATAACATAATTTTGTTCTGTGATTTCTAACAAACAGGAACTCTTCCTTTCCTCTATGAATAAATGTAACTCTTGAGTCAGCAAACAATACCTATAGTTCACAAAAATGTTTTTTTCTGTTCAGCAAATGTAAAGAATTGACCTACTATTTACAAAATCTACCTACTATTTACAACATGCAAACATCTCCCTTTCAAGTGTCTTACTTTGTGTAGTAGATACAAATAAATGGGGGGGTGGGGTGGGGGGTGCATACTGCTCATAGTTCAGATCTGCCATATCTCATGCTTGCATATCACAATAACGTGTATTTAATTTTACTTTTTCACAGAAAATGTAGCATTCTGCTTTCTAACTGAGAACTTGCATGGAAGATAAATAGGTTAATATCCCCTATAGGTCTTGTTTTCCCCCAAAATTTGCATATGTGTCTTCAATTGACTAGAACCTGGGGGTTTGTTACAGACTTTATCCTGTCATTATCTGACAAGAGCTAAAGCCATTGGCCCTGGGTAAGGAATGTGGTGTGAGTCATAAAGAAGACTGCAATATTAATTATTAATGTTCTCTTTGCATTTTAGATGTTTTATATTTGTAGTGACACCGTGCTAATCATTATTGCAGCTCAGAGGTACTGTTACATTGTTGACAGTGTAAAATGTGCTCAATCATTTTAATCATTTACTATATACATTTCATGACTTATTTGGCCTTGAGATTATTATTAGAATTATGTCACTTGTTTGGTAAAACTAACTGAGTTAGAGATGAAATATAATTTTTTTTTTCTATATGGAAAAGTGTAAGTGTTGTCCCTGATGAAGTGTTCTCCAGTAGTCTACAAGCCTGTGTCTTATTTTCCCCCCATCCTTTCTTAGGCTATTATTCACCAAGGAAGTTGTTGGATTGCATTTGTCTATTTCTTCCTAAATTAAATTAAAATCTCCACACATTACCGAAGGACCTTCCTGTTTTAGAATGATTTTATTAATAATTAGATCAAATTCTGACCGAGGGTTGTTGGTGAGTACTGCATATGTGTATAACTAATGTTACTGGCTCGTGAAAGGGGTTGTCTGTCACCATGATTCAACAACCTAGGGTACTGTTATAAAATGTACACATAGACTCTGTTTTGTAAAATTAAAAGGACAATGGTCAGCTTATAATGTATAACTAGGGCTTCTGATTTTCAAACACTCCTGATACAAAATAAATGAAATAGGTGTATATCCAGTAAACAAGGGAAAAACACTGTAAAAAGTTACTCAATTCGTTGACTTGACCCCTTTCTCTGTGAAATTTTTTTATAAAACGCCTATTAAAAAAAAAATAAAACTTGTTCCCAGTGCAGTTGGGCAATGTCCCTCCTTCCTGACTTGTATATCTCATTGAATCATTATAAATACTTTAAACCCTCCCCAACTACTGAGTGGCAGCAAATTCCTCAATTTCTATTGGAGGATAGTAACTCGCTCGAAAGGCTAAAAAATGAGATTACAAGAAATTGAGTTGTTCTTGCTTGCGAGGTTTAAAGCCATATTACTGTTAGATAGGGAGTATTTATACACTCGTGAAATGTTAAAAAATGCCTAAACACAGAAAAGCCACAGAAGAATATACTAGATTCCAACCTGACAAAGTTTTGAGATCAAGCAGCTACTGTACTGGCTTAGATGGGTCGAACAGCCTCCCCATGGTCCAACCGCAGTGATGCGAAATCTTCCGGCAGAATGTGCAGCACAATTGATGTTGGTGAGCTGTGTGATTTGTTAACCAGCCATTATGTGGTTTGCATGCTAGAGGGTACTACATAGATAGAAAGTGGAATTTCAAGAATTATAACTGAAATACTTCAGTTAACCAGCAGGTGTCACACAGTGAAAATCATGCGAACAAGATAGTTTTGCTGGAATTATGTCTAGTTGCACCCCCCCCCCCCCCCCCCCCCCCCCCCCCCCCCGTGTTTTATTCAACTTGTTAATTTTAATTACTGCAGACCTCTCAACTCTCCTTTATTTGCCAGGACCCCCCCGTGTTTTGGACACTTCTCATGGACAAATCCCGTGACAGACTCTCTCCCATATTTTGCTACAAACTCTACTGTTAAACCCATTTATGTCAGCAAACCTTTAATTTCTGCAAAAGGCATGTA
The DNA here is from genome assembly GCF_017654505.1 of Polyodon spathula. Taxonomy (NCBI): domain Eukaryota; kingdom Metazoa; phylum Chordata; class Actinopteri; order Acipenseriformes; family Polyodontidae; genus Polyodon; species Polyodon spathula. The sequence continues at coordinate 44,095,472 of NC_054542.1, read as the reverse complement.
CTGTCTGTGGTTACTGCAAGCCCCACCTGTACCTAGCAGGGTTTAGGACTCAGGGGAGACCTGTGGAAGGCATGCATTTAGTGTGTGAGGCAAGCTCACATAGTTGACCATCTATGATGGCTGCATGTGCGATAAGCCCTCCTTGTCATATATATGAAGATCTGTGACCAATATTATTTTTGCCATGGGTCACATGTTCCGATGCATGTTACTTATCGGTTAATTTCAGTAAGTAAAGGGTGATTCCTATAAATTTTATTTGAAATGTTACTCCTTTAATATATTTTTCATTTTGTTAATATTCCCTTAGTCAAAGAGCAACTTAAGCTAACACAGGAAAAAAACATGGTAGCAAAATCTCAGGCCTAGAATACTGTATACTCATATACTACATGTTATAAAAATGCAAGGACTAGTTTATTGAATGTGGCGTGGTATCAAATTAACTTGAGGCATGGATCAGCGATCTCAGAAATATTGGGAACATCAGAAGTGCAGTATAAGCAGATTTATTGGTTAGGCAAAACCAATCTAAAAAAAATACAGCTGTGAGTCATACCCCCTGTCTCTGCTCAGACATTTTCCTGGTTCTCTCCATTCAAGCCGTGTTAGCCTGATTAGTTAGCTAATCAATAAATAAGTTTGTTAAATTAATAAAATGGTGCTGTTTGCTTCTGTTAGAGCGAAGGATATACGTTTTCTGTGTTGCGAGGTTTCAAAGTTATGCCTGTTGCTAGGACCCAGCTTTACCTGACGATAACTTGGATTTTTGATTTGTTTGCTTTGTGTTTTGGTTTGTGTAATTATCTGCTGGTTAGTCTGACCATTTGTTTATCAAGTGTATCAAAAAAATTATATGTTATCTAAAGGATCGCTTGCAATATGTACCGGGTCTGTCCCTCAATGATGTTAAAAATGGAATTGTATACAACAATAAATATTATGTTTCGAAGAAGACATCAAAATATGATGTGTAAGGAAGTTGTACATCAAGGCAGGGGCCGCTGACATTGTCAAACATGATGGGCAACATCCCATTTCCATTAGGACCTACATGTTGCCATTTTGTATTGTTCATCAAGGGTTTCCACTATGCCATGAGAGCAGACATGCATAAGAACAGATTTAAGAAATTTTAGGTACTAATTAAATGGAATAAAACATCTTAATTACTCAACACAAAACAATGTGTTTATTTCATATATAACCTGTCGTGCTGAGACTAAAAAAAAATTTCCATGAGTGATTTATTATTTCACCACAGGCTTCCCTGAGTAATCTCAAAACATTTGTATGTCTTTATTCATGAATTTATAAAACAAATCAAATGTTATAGTTGAGATGTACTCACCTCTAGACTGTTGCTGATAAAAACATTGAAATCTCAAAAGCAAGCAAGAACTCTTTGTGTAGCTCAATTAATAAAGCCTTTACTTGTAGTCTGTAAGAGCAATGCTTTGAATCCTGTTAGAAAGTATTTTTAATACAAATGCACAGGTCTTCTAATAATTATATATGTTGTAACCTTTCTTTAAAATTGGATTGGAGTTAAGAATTCTATACCTTTTACCAGTCGAATTGTGTTTTTTTGGAAGTTTATTATCACTTTTTAATGCAATGCATGTTTAATTAATAGTATGGTTCTTATGATGTGTGACTTCCAAAATATTAGTATAGTCCCTCCTTAATTATTATAAATGGGACTCAAAGGCCAGCAAGATGGTTCAGCAATCTGTAGTTGTCAGTTCACACCATCTTGGTGTCATGTGGTGAGTTACTGCAAGTTATTTTCCTTCACAGTACACATGGCACTACATGTTTGCAAAGTTCAGTTCAATTCAGAGTTGGGCAAAAAATGGCCCTTTTTGCATGTGATCAATTATTGTAAAAATTTTATTTGACCTAATTTTACATGCATTAAAATAAACAAAGGTATTATAATTCCATGCTCTTACTATAACTTGCTATTGAAATCATCTACTTGTAAAACTTGAGTAAAACCCATTCTGTGTCAAATGTTTTAGCATTAGAGATAAAAGAGATCACAGATTCTGATACTGTATGACTAAACTAACTGATAGCATAAAATCTTGTAAATGTTATGTAGGCTTTTAAAAATCTTCATGTGCATTAGACTAACGTAGCACTTAGGACGAATGATGCAGCATGCTGTATTATTGTTTTTGTTTTATTCAATTACATTCCACTTGAACCTGATAACATTCAAGGGAAGACCGTATGTATTAATTTAAATGCTACATTGATACTGTATAATATCTGGTCCGAATGATTAAAACATCTGCTGATACAGTATTTTCCTGCAAGGTATGTATTAGATGTGTTCTTAAATATTGTAATGTATGTCACCCTTTAGAGTCTTGTATATATCTAGAGATCTGCTTATCTAATTGCAATGGAATGTAAGTTATTGAGTATATTATTATATTTTCTAGGGATATACAGTGGTATAAGGAAGCATCTGTCCATATGTTGGTTTTGATAATATACTTTTTCATAGTATCGACAGCTCTACTTTTGTAGTTACAGCTGTGGTGGGGGCTAGGGTTAAGAAATGTATTTCTTTTTGGTAACCCTTAAACTACAGATTATTTATTTATTTTGAACACATTTCATTGGTGTTCCTTTCCATAGCCAGATGTGCACATAGAATTAAAAAATAATTAATATGCAATATTGTGTGTGTTCTCAGAAGGTACTGTGAGATTCACACTGACTCGTGTTCTGTCTAGTTTCGTCCTGGTACATAGTTCCCAGCTTTTTATTCCTTTTCCCATCAGGTAATCACAGAAAACGTAGCCTCTGAAATGCACTTTGTTTTGCTGCTTCAGTGTTTCCATCATGGTTCATCTTGTACACATTTGCTATTTGGTAAGCTAAAAAAAACAGGAAATGTAATGTAAGTTTTCACAATGTATTACCACCTTTTTAGGGAGGTATAACTTTAACACTTGGCCATATCCAGAGAAGCACTATGTATGAATAATGACTTGTACCTCAATAATCTCTTCATGACCTTTTCAGAGTGCAGCATTTGTCTTTTTAAAAATGAAATACTACTGCATTTCTAATTGTTCTAGATTCCTACAGGGAATCTTTGCCTAGAATTGCCAGTTAAAGACATATGCTTAATGCACACCCCATTTAGGAATGCTTGCATGTAACTATTGTGTTTAGTAATAACTGAATTTTACAGCTCATTAAAATGTGCTGACTTGGTTTCTCTCGACCTCTGCTTCAAGACATATCATTTACAAATATTTCACTGTTGAGATTTAACATTCTGTATAGTGGTATCTTCACTACAGGATAGACTTAACTTAAACTGTACACAAAAATGGAATTTGCACATTTTTGATTGTCAAAGAAAAGTAAACCAATAATATAACTGTTATAAAAATAAAAAAGTTAATTTTTCTTTCACAAAAATGTTGAATGCATTTGACTGAATTCTTTAATACACAGAGTAACATTTTTTTTTTTTTTTTGTTCCTGGGTAGTAAGTGTTGTTTCCTAATTGCTTATGCCTCAAAAGTATAGAAAATGGCTATTATTCCCCACAAACTTTGTTTTTGTGACCAGGACAGTGATATTTCAAAATATCATTATTTCCAATGGGAAGTGTGTCTTTTCGTTCACATAAAATCAGAAAAAAACTACATATGAATCCAAATTAACATGTATTTATACTAAAGTAATACAAAAATGACTACAAAAGACTTAGGAGTAGTTTTTCGAGATTTACGATTATACTGTAAATACAGTATAATCGTAAATCTCGAAAAAATACTGTGGGGAACTGTGGTACTGTTTGTGGGGAATAATAGCCATTTTCTATACTTTTGAGGCATAAGCAATTAGGAAATAACACTTACTATCCAGGAACAAAAATTGTGTTACATAGTGATATCTTTCAACTTGTAATCTTAAAACTTTCAAAGCCTGTTTATACTAACGAAAATAACAGTTGTCTGTGGGTTCACTTGAAACACTCTTCAGTTCCAATTAGTTTATGATGAGAAGGTTGCTTCCATTGTATGTGTTATCCAAAAATGTTTCTTTATTTAATTGCATTACTGTAAATGCCTGGTTTAAATAGCGCTGTGAGTAGTTTATATGTGATTTTATACTAGCAACAGTAGAACCCAGTCTTACAGAATTGTCATTAATATTTATATACACAAGAAAGCTTACATCGTTGTATAAAAAAATACCCACAAATACCCACATTTTTGGTACTCAAAAAGCCATTTTGGAGGTGGCATCTGAACAAGATGAAAGCACAAAGAGTAAATAAATTCATTTGAAATTATCCTGGTGCTTTTAAGAAACACTTTTAAGGTCTATGTTCAGAAAATAAGTCACATCCTTTTTTCAGCTTCTGATCCACCCAGAACAAGGTTGCTGTTGTGACACAGTCACCTTCACAAACTTCATTAATTTTGTTTAGCTAAGCCATTCTTGAAAATGGTTAAGGTACAGTAAAGTTTATTCTAACAGAATATTGTGCTTTATGATTAGGATGAAGATATGATTAAGATGTTTGGTATTTATTGGTCTTCATTAATTTACTAAGCCAGCCCTTCTCTACTGTCAACTACCAAATGATTTTTGTTTGTTTTTACTAATAGGCTACTTACAGTAGAGATGGTGGTATCAAATGGCATATATTAACAATTAACATGCTGAAGTCCTATAAATTGGGATGTTTTGTCAGCATGTTAATAAGAGGATAGCACAGGTTTCCATATCTCTATGGGGGTGCTAGTCTATGCATACAAACAAGGTAGCACAAACTGAATCTGAAACTAAAAATACTAAAAGCTTATATATATATATATATATATATATATATATATATATATATATATATATATATATGATAATATACGTGACTACAGAACTTAAAGACTTCAGTGCGAAGGGTGTAAAGCTTCAAATAGCTACATTTCTTTAAGGAATCTTGAATGTTCTTACATTCAAAGTTGCATACAATACACATTATGTAAAACATTCATACTCCAAGTAATATGACAAGATTCCACAATATAGTTTTGTAAAAACTGGGCTACATTTGCAGTGGTTACATATGAAGTGTAAGCATTGTAAATATGTTTTCCGTTTCCCTTGTATTGTGAAGTATGTTAAGGGGTTGAGGGACACAGTGACAGATGGAATGAGACTGGCACAGCAGTGAAAATTAGTTAATGCACTTTCTTTAGCTCTATAATTGGTCATGCAAACAGATTAAAAAACATAATTACATAATTCACTATTATCAAATGCTGACATAGACATAATTGTAGTGTTTGAGTTACTATTCTGTTTATTGTTTTTAACTTCATTAGCTGCATTATGATTTTCTTGCTTTGAAATAATCTGCTGAGTCAGTTTAATCATTTCACAGTGGAAAAATGCTAGTTGGCGATATAGTAAATCAGTATTTTTACAGCACCCTAAAAGCTAAACTTTTATCAGTAAGATTCAAAGTGACGATCCCCTAATTGAAACTGAACTGAGAACAAAAAAAAAGTGAAATAGCTGCATTTTTTAATGTATGTATTTATTTGGCTTTGGGGTTCATTACAAATACAAATCAATGTGTTTTGTTGTGAACAAGAATATACTGTTGTGTTTGAGAAATACATTGATTTATTTTAACAGTAGTGTTTTAGTTGTTTTGACGAATTTTAATATATCTATACAGAAATGCATAGCCATGTTATCACTTTGTTTAAATGTAATCTGTTTGCTGCAGTTAGGATTTCCCTAGCAAAATAAAAGACGGATACTGGAGCAATGGAACATAATGATTTGAGCACGCAGACACCAGAAACAAAAAGGAGAATGTTGAAACACTTCTCAGGGTTCCTACTGAAACCTTTAACCATGTGAAAGAGCCCTAGCAACCCAGCAACATCAGCCCACGCGGAAGCAATGTGTGGGGCAGTGACATAATGCTTCCAAAACAACATGACCAGGCAGCATTCTGGGACTGTTGATATACAGCAGAAGATTGAGGTTACTTTAATCCACTTTTCATTGCTGTTGCCACCCAAGGCAGAGTCCCTACACAGAGAACCTAAGCAACAAAAACTATGCTTTTTGAAAATGGAATTACATAAATATTAATAGTTTATTAAAAGTAAATGCACTCTTCTCTGGGTTCATATTAGATCAGTATTAATTGTAACTGCATACAAAAGGAATGAGAATATGAGTATAAGCAGTATAACCAGGGGAGACACACACACTGCTCACTGTTGAAAAGCCCTTGTACATGTGTGCATTATGCATTAATTTACAACCCAATTCAAATTAACAAAGCAGCTTCTTTTTGGCTGATCGATTTATTCTATCAGTTAAAACAATTGAACTGGAAGTTAGCCCAGTTCAGGAATGAATGTTGTAAAATTTAACATCAATCTATATTTCTGCACTTCATACTCATAAAATAATATTATTATTTTGTATAATAATACTAATACTACTACTACTACTACTACTACTACTACTAATAATAATAATAATAATAATAATAATAATAATAATAATAATAATAATATAGTGTTTTTAAAATAAGAGGGTGACTGTTCTTAAATGTAATGATCATGGTTTGTTCAAAATTCACATTTGCTATGTAAGTATCCAATGGAAGTGAAAACTGGTACAATTCTGTTTGCTACAAGTGCTTTAAATTTGAATCTTTCCTGCTCCCAGTATAGTTTCCCATATACAAGCTGAACTGGGATTTAGCTGTACCTTGTGACCTCCCATGACTATCTGGAAATTTCTGTTGTCTTGTGTTTCAGCAATTAAAATCACCTATTCTCTTTGAATATGAATAAATAACTATTTTATTTGAGAGCTAATTAAATACTTTTTTTATGAATACATTTTATTTAAATATTCTTGTTCTATATGCTTTTTAAAAAATGTTTAACATTTCTCATGAGTTTAAGCTTTTAAAACCCATTTGTTTTTCCTGTACATGGCAGTGAGAATCAAGTTCTGCTGGATTTTATTTGCAGAAGCTAATAACCTAAAAGGTCATTGCCAGCCTATATTGTTGACATGTTTTTTGAAATATGTACAGACAAATTATGTTTGAAATATTGAAATGAAATAAAATGTATGGTTGGGATTTGAGAGTGGAGAGTAATCACATTCCATAACAGTGACTTATTGAGATCAGATCTATAGGCTAGTATAAAGTGAAACAAATCAAAATTGAAGGACCTTTTGTTTACATAGGATATAGTTGCCAGTATAGGTCTGTCACAAAATACACTTAATATATATTTGACTTCAGGCTAAAGTTACAACATATGATTCAACAAAAGAGGTGAGAAATCAGTAATATTCCCTCTAGCATTGTCTGATGGTGATTAGGGTTATTTCTTACAGCATTACTGTATATAGCTGGAATAATACCCTTCATTTCTGGACTGTCTACTTTAAGCTGTAAAATACAGTGAGAACCGAGGCATATAGGTATCTGTCTGGAGGTGCATATGTCACACAATCTTTTTACATAAAAGAT